>NW_007737562.1:0-30448 GCF_000696425.1 Galeopterus variegatus | reverse complement strand
TTTTTAGATCACAATGGGTAAAATCTAGAAATCAATAACAGCTGAAACTCTGGAAATTATAAAACACATGGAAATTAAACAACATGTTTCTGAACAACATATGAGTTCAAGAAGAAATTAAACAGGAAATCAAAAAATACCTGATGAACTAGAAATGCAAAAACAATCCAATCCCAAAATTAGTATATGGAAAGAAATAATTAAGATCAGAGCAGAAATAAATGAAATAAAGACCAATAAAAATGATACAAAAGATCAATTGAACAAAAAGTTGTTTTTTAGACACAATAAACAAAATTTTAAAAAACTGTTAGCTAGGCTGACAAAAAAGGAAGAGAGGTGACACAAACAACAAAAATCAGAAATGAAAAAGGGGACATTACAACCAATACCATGAAAATACAAGTAATCATTAAAGACTATTATAAAAAATTATATGTCAACAAATTTAGAAACCTGGAGGAAATGGATCAATTTCTCATACAAACTACCAAGACTGAACCAAGAAGACATAGAAAACCTGAACAGACAAATAACAAGCAACAAGACTGCAACAGTCTCCCAACAAAGAAATACCCAGGACTGGATGACTTTACTGTTTAATTCTACCAAACCTTTAAAGAGGAATTAATAGCAATTCTCTCCAAACTATTCCAAATAATTGAAAAGAGGCCCTTCTCCCAAACATATTCTATGAGGCCAGCATCACCCCGACACTAAAACTAGACAAAGATACAATGAAAAAAGAAAACTACAGGCCAGTATCTCTGATGCATATAGATGCAAAAATGCTCAACAAAATATCAGAAATCAGAATACAGCAACACATCAAAAAAACTTATACACCATGGTCAAGTGGGATTCATCCCAGGAATTCAAGAATAGGTTGACATACACAAGTGAATAAATGTGACATATCATGTCAACAAAATCAAGGACAAAAAGCATATCATTATCTCAATAGATGCAGAAAAAGCATTTGACAAAATTCAATATCTCTTCATGATAAAGACACTCATCAAATTAGGTATAGAAGGAAAGTATCTCAACACAATAAAAGCCATATATGACAAAACCACTGACAATATCATCCTGAATGGGGAAATGCTAAAAGCTTTTCCCTTAAGAACATGAATACAAGGATGACCACTCTTACCACTCTTATCTAACATAGTGCTAGAAGTACTAGCTAGAGCAATCAGGCAAGAGAAAGAAATAAAGGGTGTCCAATTTGGAAACTGCAAAGTCAAATTTTTCCTGTTTGCGGATGACATAATTCTGTGTACTAAAAAGCCTAAAAACTCTACAAAAATTAACTCTTAGAGTTGATACACTATATCAGTAAATTTGGAGGATACACACCAACATGCAAAAATCAGTAGCATTTTAATACTCCAATGAGCTAGCAGAAAAAGAAATCAAGAAAGACAGCCCATTTACAGTAGTCACCAATAAATAAATAAATAAATAAATAAGATATCTAGGAATCAATTTAATCATGTAGTGAAAGATCTCTACAATAAAAACTACAAATCACTGTTGAAAGAAAGTAAAAAGGACACAAAAAGATAGTAAGACATTCCATGCTCGTGGATTGGAAGAATTAATATTGTGAAAATGTCCATACTACCCAAAGTGATCTACAGATTCAGTGCAATCTCCAACAAAATAACAACAACATTCTTCACAGAAATAGAAAAAACCAATCTTAACATTCCTACAGAACAACAGAAGACCACAAATAACCGAAGCAATCCTGAGCAAAAAAAATATAAAGCCAGAAACATAATCCTACCTCACTTCAAATGATACTACAAAGCTATAGTAACCAAAACAGCATGGTACTGGACTAAAAACAGATATTTGGACCAATGGAACAGAAAAGAGATTCCAGAAATCAACCCACATATTTACAGTCAACTGATGTTTGACAAAGGCACCAAGAACATACATTGGGGAAAAGACTGCCTCTTCAATAAATGGTTCTGGGAAAGCTGGACATTCATATGTAGAAAAATAAAACTGGACCCATACATCTTGCCATATACCAAAATCAACTCAAAATGTATTAAAGGCTTAAATATAAGACCTGATGCTATAAAACTCCTAAAACAAAACATAGGGGAAACACTTCAGGAAGTAAGACTGGGCAAAGGCTTTGTGAATATGACACCCAAAGCACAGGCAACAAACGGAAAAAATAAACAAATGCATTTATATCAAACTAAAAAGCTTCTGCACAGCAAATGAAACAATTAACAGAGCAAAGAGACGACCTACAGGATGGGAGAAAATATTTGCAAACTATGCATATGACAAAGGATTAATAGACAGAATATGTAAGGAACTCAAACAAATTAACAGTAAAAAACCAAATAACCCAATTAAAAAATGGGCAAAGGAGCTGAATAGGCATTTCTCAAAGGAAGATATATAAATGGCCAACAGACACATGAAAAAATGCTCAACATCACTCAGCATCTGGGAAATCAAAACCACATCAACATGTCATCTCACTCCAGTTAGACTGGCCACTATCAAAAAACAAACAAACCAAAAAAAAAAAAAAACAGAGAATAACAAATGCTGACAAGGATGCAGAGAAAGGAGAACGCTCCTACATTGTTGGTGGGACAATTAGTGCAATTAGTTTAAATTAGTGCAGCCATTACGGAAAACAGTATGGAGGTTCCTCACAAAGCTACCGATAGAACTGCCATATGATCCAGCAATCACATTGCAGGGTATATACACAAAAGAATGGAAATCATCATGTTGAAGGGATACCAGCACCCCCATGTTTATTGCAGCAGTATCTACAATAGCAAAGAGTTGGAACCACCTAGCGTTGGATGACTGGATAAGGAAAATGCAGTACACACACACACACACACACACACACAATGAAATACTACTCTGCCATGAAAAAGAATGATATCCTGCCATTTGAAGCAACATGAATGAACTTAGAGAAAATCATGTTAAGTGAAATAAGCCAGGCACAGAAAAAGAAATACTGCATGCCCAAACTCCTTAGTAGCTTAAAAATAAACATTTTTTTTTAAAAAAANTAGCGATGGATGACTGGATAAGGAAAATGCGGTATACACACACACCCCCACTCTCCCACTCCCACACAATGGAATACTACTCTGCCATGAAAAAGAATGAAATCCTGCCATTTGAAGCAACATGAATGAACTTAGAGAAAATCATGTTAAGTGAAATAAGCCAGGCACAGAAAAAGAAATACTGCATGCCCAAACTCATTAGTAGAAGCTTAAAAATAAACAATTTTTTTAAAAAAAGAAACATCCAACAATCACTATAATATTTTGAACTTTCAGAAGGAGAGAACAGAAATGAGGTTACCCGAAGTGGGAAAGTGGGTTGCGGGAGGGGTAAGGGAGGAATTTGTAAAGGGCCACAAAAATGGTTACATTGTATAAAGTTGAATACACTAATAATCCTGAATTGAGCATGAGCATCACATATTGAACACAGGTATTGATATGCAGCTCTGTACCCCAGAGATATGTACAACCAACTAGGTTACAATAAAATATATATAATAATCAGCTAAGTTCCAACATATATATTGTTGTGAATCCACAACACTATGTTTTGTAATGCTTTCCACGTTTGGAAGTTCTTGGATATTCTAGGCCATTCACTCTTCAAAATTAGGAAATAATATCATTTCTAACAACATAAATTTCATAATACTACTAAAAAGTTAAATTTTCAACAAGATTCTCTTTATGCAGCCTAAATATGGACTCTTAAAACATGTTCTGGAAAATATTTTATTTTGAATCGGTTATGGTTGCCCTGGCAAATAAGCTGTTTTTGTTAAAGTAGGGCTCACAAGGTATATTGATTTCTGCAATAACAGACACTGAAAGGTCCCATGGAATAAACAGGGGGCTGGATCAGTAATACTTGCCAAGGACCAATGGCCAGAGTGAACTTGTCCATGGCCAGGTGCTCAGCAGGCGTGTCAGAGCCAGAAGGCCACAAGAGCTGGCCAGCTGTTTCTTTACCTGCCCCTGGGAGAGCAGCCATCTCAGATCATGGCTGCAGGATCTTGAAGTAGAAGCCATGACCACTCTCCTTGCCCATTTGCTACCTTTCCCTGTGCTGCTTGCTCACCTGTGTAGACAGGTGTGATTCCTTCTTTTCCCTCATCCCCTCTAATCAGGGAAAGGGAGGCTTTTCTTCCTCACCTGCAGTCAACACTATCTCAGGACCAAAGAAAACATGTCTCCAAGAAATGATGAGGCTTTTTGTGGGTTTTGAAAAATGTATGACATGTATTCACCATTACAGCATCATACAAAATCGTTTCACTGCCCTAAAAATCCCCTGTGCTTCGCCTGTTTATTCCCACGTTCTATCTTATCCCTGGCACCCACTAATCTTTTGACTTTATCCATAGTTCTGCCTTTTCTAGAGTGTCATACAGTTGGTATTATGTAGTATGTAGCCTTTTCAGATTGGCTACTTTCACTTAGCGTAGCAGTATGCTTTCAAGGTTCCTCCATATCTTTTTGTGGCTTGAAAGCTTATTTATCTCTGAATAATATTCCATTGTATGGATATGTCACAGTCTATTTATCCATTCATCTATTGAAAGACATCTTGGTTGCCTCCAAGTTTTGGCAATTATAAATAAAACCGCTATAAATATTTGTGTGCAGGTTTTTGTATGGTAATAAGTTTTCAGCTCCTTTGGGTGATAACAAGGAGTGTGATTGCTGGATCAGAAGGTAAGAATAGATTTAGTTTTTTGTTTTGTTTTGTATTTTTGAAAATTTTTTATTTAAAAGCTGCATACAGACATGTGTTCAGATTTTCAAATTTTATTGATCTACTTATGACCTCTGCATCGTAAGTATTTTTTTAATTTATTTTTTTATTTACATTTTTTTTAAGAGAAATGCCAACACAAGTTGACAGAAACGATGGATTATATTAAATATTGACATTTCTAAACAAATACTGTCAACACATGCAAAAATACTGTAACATAACTGCACTAGTCACATATAAGTGTGGCATTTCTAAATATGATGATTGACAGGAACTGCAGATTTTTATTTTGGGTGATGAGATGTGAGCTTGAAGTTGTTTACCGGCCATTGGTCATTTCTTCCAGTCCTTCAGTGGGACTTTTGTGGTGCCACAGCCTCCGTTGCAGGCAATGCTGAAGGTCTTCACCTGAGGACATTGAGGAAGGAGGGGTCCATGCAAATTGGCCCTACTGGAATTCCCCACTCACCCCACCCCATGAAAGACCAGTTGAATTAATTAGTCTACAGTGGTAGGAACCATGGCTTTGAAGTCATAGAGGATTGGGTTCCATTGCTGACTCTAACACTTGCTAGGTATGAAAGTCATCGTTTAGGAAAATCCAATTTTCAAACCACAGTATGGGGGGGGAGGTGATTATAGTCCCATCTTGTTGGACTGTTCAGGAAAATATATGGATCCCAGATGTAAAGTAACTAGCACCACTGCTGCCTCTTAAGTATATTTCTTAGCTAATAATCACTATCACTATTAATTATTAAATAGTAGTATTAAAATTTTTCAAAATGAAGTAGTTATTTTTAAAAATAAGCTTTACTCAGCAATGTTGCTGTACATTTCTAAAGATAAAGGACTGATTTTGTTTCATATCACAGAACTATTCATGAACATGGTGTTTAGTGACTATTGGAAATGGGCTCAGAGGAAAAAATGAATAGCATACACTTCATATTGTGCCTTTAAAAATAGTTAGTTGGCACAGAATCATACTCGTAATTATCTAATCAAAATAAATGTATATAAAATTTTAAGTATAGTCTTACCCCAAACTAAACTAATGCAACAGTTTTGGCTTACTGCAGAACTGGAAAATTATTATTTTTTCATTACCTTGTCAAAACATAATGCTTCCATTTTCTCTCTCTCTCTCTCTCTCTTCCCCCCCAAATACAAATGGCAAAATAAGGATTTGAAAATGGCCAGTGATAGGAACACAAGTGTTTATTATTCTCTATACTTTTCTGCATATTTGACATCTCTCATATTTTTTAAAACATAATGTTTGCTTCTCTGGTTGGGCAACACTTTTCCAGATGAGCGTCTTGTCCAGTGGTATGCTGGTAAAGATTTAACAATGGGATGTCTGAAAAGAAAAGCCCTCATTTTTAGTGTTTTCCGGTTTCCTCAGTGTAAATATACTCACAACGGCCAATTTCAGGGTACCACACGCACAGAGCTGGAGAGAGATGCATAAAATCGGCCCTTGAAAGCAACTACAAGCCACATTCCAAACACCACTGTTCTTATCTTTGGCAAGACTTTGAAAACAGTATGCTGTCTGTGATAGTACCATGAGGTCAAGCTCAGAAGATGGCATTGACCCCAAACAACAATATGTCCCTTCATCACACGTATTGTAATCCAGATTTTAGCTCTGAATTGTTGCAGCCACAAAAAATTCAGGCATATTTCCCTTTTCAGTCCCAGTATTGGACAGGAATAAAAGCAATATCTGCTGCACACTATGATAAGTGCAGTCTAAAATTAAGATGAGCAAACATTTGTCTATATAGTAGTTCTTAACCTCTTTTAGATGACATGGACTTTTTGGGTAATATAAATAAATGCAATCAACCCAATCGCAAGGGAAGTATACAAGTAACAGGGTGTTAAAGCAGGACAGTATCTGGGTTTGGCTGGTCTCCAAATACCAAAGTTGAAGCAGGTATCGTCAAGTATCTCCCCATCCTTCAACGATCAGCTGCACCACCCAGGAGGTATATGCTGAGAGAGAGAGTGACAGGGTTCCTCCAGCACCACCTGTCATTTGCTGAAGTACAGAGGAAATACGCCAAGAGAAAGTCAGAGAGGTTGTCACCTTATCCATTACTTACATTTATCAGGAAAGAGGAGTTAAAGTCAGAGGCCAAGAGCAAGGAAGTCTTTAGGTAGAATTGTCCATGTCAACTGCATTCTCTGACATTCATGGGGAGAGATGCGGGGCTTCTTCCTAATGTCAAACCAAGTTAGAGTTTTCAAGAAAAAAAAAAAAAAGAAAATTTTACATGTCAGCTGAAGGTGGGAAAAATAAGGAGAGGGATATAAGCCCCACCTGGATAAATTGAAAGGGGAAGGACTGTGGTTACAATTGAATATCTGGTAACAAGGGAAGAGTGAGCATCACTCTTACCAGTGGCTAAGGTACATGTTTTCTGGGGATGCCATGTGACCTCCCCCCTTCTTCTCCATGAGAGGCAGTTGGCTTAAAGACATTTTTATAAAGGATTTTTACCATAAAAATTGCCCAAGGGAGGGAAAAAGAGCTACATCAATATAGGCTGCACAGGTTTAACCATGACAATCCATGAGGCTGAAGGACAAGTTATGAATAGACAGAGAAGTAGGACCCACCCCAAGGAAGCAGAAAACACAGAGTTGGGGACATCCAAGGAGACAACGTAAACCCACGTGGAGGAAGTTATATTGACATTGAACCCTGCATATATGTTTATAATGGCCTACACAATTTACCACCCGATTTCAAAGCTTACCATAAAGTTACAGTAATCCACACAGTATTTCTGGTACACGTATAGACACGTGGACCAATGGAATGGACGAATCCCCAAACAGATCAACTTATATGAGTAACTGGTTTTCAACGTAAGCACCAATGCAATTCACTAAGGAAAAGGGTAATCTTTCAACAAATGTTGCTGGAAGAACTAAGTTTTATAAAGGAAAACATTTTCAACTATGCCCTTATCCTAAACATAAAATTACTTGAAATGTTACATAGACCTAAGTGTAGTAGAAAACATTATAAAGCGTAGGAGAAATCTTTATGAATTTCATGTAGGCAAATATTTCCCCCCAAAGTATAAACCAAAAAATAAAAATATAAATAATTGGTTTTTATTAAAATTAAAACTTCTGCTCTGTAAAAGACACCATTCAGAAAGTGAAAAGGCAAATGACAGACTTAGACAAAATATTTACAAAATGTGTATCTGACAAAACACACACATCCAGAATATACATAACACTCTTATAATTGAATCATAAGAAGACAAGCACCCAATAATAAACGTGAAAAATATTTGAGCAGATACTTCACAAAATAAATCATATGAGTGTCCAAAAATTCCATGAAAAGCTACTCAACATCATTTTGATAGATCTTGAACATAACCAGTGCCATTTTAGGCAAGGCCAAGCACAAAATGGCCCCAACCCCTTCCTGCTTCCCTTTACAAGAAGCCTTGTGACTTCTGCAAAATGGAAATTCGTTTTTGCTTCTGCATGGGTGCAATGCCCCTCCCTCACAATGCCCCTCCTTGATTGCTTCAGCCAGCCCTTGATGCAATACAGTCCATATAAGCTCTCCCAGCCTCATGCCTGGTGCTGCCCTCCATTTTGAGTGCAGCCCAGCAGACTTTTTTTTTTTTTTTCTTTAATAAAGCCTGATCAGTACCCTGCGTTTCAGCTCACTTTCTTTCATTTTGGTGCCTCTCGGACTCTCTCCTTTACCATTTCAGACCAATGCATCCAACATTGACCTCAATTCAGGGTGAGTCAATGGGTCTGTCCTATTTCTATGGGTTCCCCTGACTACTCTCTATGACTACTGTCTACTCACTATGAAGCCCAGGCACCTGGCCAAGGAAACCCCTCTCGTTCCCCCCAGCTATTGGAGGATGCTCCTCTAGCTGTTCAGTTGCTTTTCTCTTGAAAAGAAGGTGCACAGCAAAGAGGACACTCTTTATTGGCACTCTTCTTCTACTAGGACTGCCTGCTTCCTTTCTCACCCTCTACAATCCAAACATCCATGCTCTATGCCTCTGGGCTGTCTCCTGGCCAATTTCCACATTCTATTCCTCTGGGCTGTCTACAACCTCTCAGCCTCCAGGGAGACATTAAAACCCAAACACCTCATTTTCTACTGAAATCACGTTTGGCCTAAGTACGAACTACACAATGGATCCCAGTGGCCAGAAGATGGCATTCTCCATTTAGATACTCTTAGAGATTTAGACAATTTTTGTCACCAAAATGGCAAAGCGAGAGAGATTCCTTATCGTCAAGCCTTCTTCTATCTCAGATCACATCCTTCTCTCTGTCAAAATTGTCCTACATCTCAAATTCTCCTAGCTCATGCCTGACCTCCCCTTCCTGACTCAGATCAATCTTTTGATCCGTCAGACCACTCTGCTCCCTGACCACCTCCTTACACTCCAGATCCTTCACCAGCCCCTCTACCTTTTCCCTCTCTTCCCACACCTGATCCTCAGCCACACAGCCCCTCTTCTTCTTCCCCCTCATCAGGTGACAACACCACCTCAGCTCCAGCTCCTTTATACCACCTCCATGAAGTGGCTGGGATGAAGGGAATTGTCCAGGTCCATATCCCCTTTTCTCTTTCTGATCTCTCCCAAATCAAAAAACGACTGGGATCTTTGCAGTCCAACCCAGACACATATATTAAGGAATTCAGATATCTCACCCAGTCTTATGATCTCACTTGGCATGATATTTTTACGATTCTCACTACTACTTTGTCCCCTGAAGACAGGGAGCAGGTCTGGACAGTGGACCAACAACAGGCAGATGAGGTACATGCTCAAAATAACAGGTGGCCTGGGGAAGCTGTTGCCATTCCTCACATGGACCCAAATTGGGATTAGCAGGCCAGCCACAGGGACTGGGATCTCCAGGATAACATGATCACCCACCTAATTCACAGCCTCCAAAAGGCTACTCACAAGTCAGTCAATTATGACAAGCTTAGAAAAATCACACAAAGATCCACTAAAAATCCCAGCAAATTTCTAACCCACTTCTCTGAGGCTTCACATAAATACACACTTATAGATCCAAACTCCCCTGCAGGCATGGCTCTATTACACTCTCATTTCATTACCCAATCAGCTCCTGATATTCAAAAATAACTAAAAAACTTGAGGATGGTCCAAATATGACCCAATGAGACCTCCTTGTTTTAGTCCCTTTTGTGTTGCTATAACAGAATTACCTGAGACTACAGACTTAACACAACATGGACGCCACCAAGATTTCTGGCCTCTACTCTCCAGAGCTGTTGCATGAGCCACACTTGGGGCCACTCTAGCCAGAGAAGCTATGATGCAGGGAGCAGGATCCCTACGGCAGCTGCACAGCAGGTCTGTCCTCCAGGATAACTCAGTCCTTCTAGGCTTCAGGGTCTCTGATGGGTGGGGCACCCTTCCAGACTTCTGAAATGCCTGCAGGGCTTTCCTCTCATTTTCTCTGCTATTAGCATCTGGCTGCCTCACCACCAAGATAATGTCTTTAGCAGCCAGTTTATCTGCTTCACCCTCGCATTGTTCAATGGCTCTCCGCTTCTTTACCGCATGGCCAGGCTGCCAAGTTTCCAAATCTTTACGCTCTGCTTCCCTTTTTAAATTCTGGCTTTATATCATGATTTTGCCACCATAACTCAGAGTAGGCTCTTAAAAGCAACCATGCAGCTTCCTTAATGCTTTGCTGCTTAGAAAGTTCTTTGGCCAAATGCTCTGGTTCACAACTCTTAAGTTCCAACTTCCACAAAGTCCAAGGGCATGGACACAATGCAGCCAGGTTCCTTGCTATGGTGTAGCAAGGGTTATCTTTTGTCCAATTCCCAATATGTTCCTCGTTTTTGAGACCTCATCATCTGCATGGTCTTTACTGTCCACATTTCTATCAGCATTCTGCTCGCCACCACATAAGTCTCTAAGACATTCCAAACTTTCCCTCCTCTTTCTGTCTTCTTCTAAGTCCTCCAAACTCCTCCAACCTTTGTCCAATACCCATTTCCAAAGATGCATCCACATTTTCCGGTATCTGTATAGCAACACCCCACTCCTTGGTACCAATTTGCTGTTTTAGTCTGTTTTGTGTTGCTATAACAGAATTACCTGAGACTGGGTAATTTATAAAGAAGAGAGGTTTATTAGGCTTATGATTCTGGGACAGCTGCATCTGGCACAGGCCTCAGGCTGCTTCAACTCATAGCAGAAAGTGGCAGGCAGTGGTGGGTATAAGCAGATCACATGGCGAGAGAGAAAGCAAGAGAGAGAGAGGAGGTGCCAGGGTCTTTTTAAGCAATGAGCTCTCGTGGGAATTAATAGAGCGAGAACTCACTCATTAATCCCCCCTCCCCCAGGGAGAGCATTAATCCATTCTTGAGGGATCCGCCCCCATGACTCAATCAGTTTCCAACACTGACTGCCACATTGGAGATCAAATTTCCACATGAGTTTTGAAGGGGACAACACATCCAAACTCCATCACTCCTCAATGCTGCTTTCAAGGTTTTTAACAACAGGGAGGAGGAGGAAAGAAGGGACTGCTACAAAAGAGATCAGGCCAAATACCAACTCTCAGCTAATGCCATTCATGGCTCACATACCCCAAAGCCAGCTGCCTCAAAAGGCAAGCCACCCAGGAACTGATTCAAATGCATTCAGCCAGGCCACTGGGCATGGGCCTGTCATAACCCCAGGCCTCCTCCTCCCAGGCATTGTCCTCCCTGCAAACAGCCAGGTTACTGGGGAGTTGACTGTGCCACTCACCAGAAAGGGAGTGGCCCACTCTCTAACCCACAACCTTTAGCCCCAAGGCCATCCCTACCAGAGCTTCTCAGCTTTGCACAAGAGGACTGATGATGCCCAGGGTTTGGGGCCCCCATGGAGATCACCAGATGTGAGCCCAAGGTAACTAGCCTCATAGCAGGTAAGCCAATCTCTTTTGTCATCGATACAGAGGCCACTTACTCTACCCTTCCTGAATATGCAGGACCAACAACCCCATCCTCTATCACAATAGTAGGGGTCACAGGATCAGAATACCACCCATAGATCACTCAGCCCCTTTCCTGCACCCTACATCATACCCGATTCACACACAAATTCTTAATAATGCCTCAATGCCCAACCCCCTTACTGGGATGTGACATTCTTTTCAAATTCAAAGCTACTCTTACCCTAAACACTCTAACTCCAGCTACAATACTCCTGTTAAAGGCTACCCCAGACCTGGCCCCTGAGGCTTCCACCTTCCCCTCCCCCTCAGACAAGGTTATCCCATAGTATGGGACAATTCTTCTCCCTCCATTGCTATGCACCGTCCTCCTATCCTTGTTCCCTAATGTCCCACAATACCCCATAGCTAACAAACACCTAACAGGCTTAAAACCCGTCATACACAAACTCCTTTCTTCTCATCTCTTATGTCCTACCCACTTGCCTTGTAATACACCCATCCTTCCAGTTATAAAGCCTAGTGGTTCATACCATTTAGTTCAAGACCTCAGGGCCATTAATGTGGCCATTTTACCCATAACCCCAATTGTTTCTAACCTCTATACTCTTCTATCCACAATGCTAACAACAACTGGTTTCTTCTCTGCACTTGACCTCAGGGATGCCTTTTTTTTCTATTCTCTTACACTCTTCCTGTCAAAGCCTGTTTACCTTCACCTGGACTGATCCTGATATGTGTCGTCCCCAGCAACTCACCTGGACAGTACGACCTCAGGGGTTTCGAGATAGCCCCCACTTCTTCGGCCAGGCCTTGGCTCAAGACTTATCTGAACTTCCTCCAACCACTAGCACTTTAATACAATATGTGCATGACCTCCTCCTTTGTAGCCACTCCTATGAGGATTCACAGCCCCACACTGTTGTTCTCCTTAATTTCCTGGCCTCCAGGAGATATTGAGTATCCCACTGCAAGCCCAAAATCGCTTCTCCTTTGGTCACCTATTTGGGAGTCCACCTCACCCCCAACACCAGAGAAATAACAGTGGATCACAAGAGTCTAATTTCTGAACTCCCTACTCCTACCACAAAGGGTGAAATCCTTTCTTTCTTGGGGCTTGCAGGGTATCTTCACCTATGGATTCGTAACTTTGTTGTGCTAGCAAAACCATTTTATGAGGCAGCCAAAGGGGATCCTGCCATCCCTTTAGATCCCAAAAAGCCCATTCAATCTCCCTCCTAGATATTAAAAGCTGCTCTCCTCACTGCCCCAGCTCTATCCCTCCCAAATCCATCTCATCCTTTTATCTTATATGTCACCAAAACCCAAGGATTGACAGTCAGGGTTTTGGAAAAAGAGGCAGGAGATATTTTCTCCCCAGTTACACACCTCTCTAAACAGCTAGGCACCACAGCCCAGGGATGGGCCCCCTTCTTACGGGCCTTGGCAGCAGCTGCCCTTTCAGCACAAGAAAGCTCTAAACTAACTTTTGGACAATAAACAGTCAAGACCTTCTCAGCCATAAGGCCAAGTCAATTCTCTCCCCTTCCCACCTACAACTTATTCACCTTACTTTGAGAATTCCCCGTTTTCCTTCAAACCTTGCCCTCCCCTAAATCCAGCCACTCTCATCCCAAAACATTCATGACCCTTAAAACATAATTGCATGGAGGCTTTAGGCCTCTTTCTCAATCCCTTTCCACACATTTCTTCACACCGTATCACATGGTCTAACCTACACCAGCCTCAGTCATCAGGCAAAGTAGAAAAAGCAAATCGCCTCATAAAAACACACCTCACCAAGCTGTCCGTGGAACTTCGCCTCCCTTGGACCCAACTTCTCCCTCTAGCACTCACTTGCTTGCAAGCTGCCCCCCACAAACCCACTGGCCTCAGCCCCTTCAAACTTATGTATGGTAGACCCTTCACTCTCACACCTCTCCCTTCCAGCTCATCTCCTTTAGGCCACTATCTCCCGACTCTTTCACTCATTGGGGATCTTCTTAGGGAACAGGCCAACATTCTGTTACCTCATCCTTTCCCCACCACCCCCTCAGACTTTAAACTGAGCCTGGGACAGCAAGTTTCTATTAATACCTGAATCCCAAAGCCCCTCTCACCATGCTGGGAAGGGCCTTATACACTACTCCTCACCACCCCCATGGCAGTAAAAGTACTAGGAAAGGCCCCATTGGTATCAGTTATCCTTGGTAAAACTAGCCCCTGAGACTTTACCCAAAGAATCTATTAACACCAAGCCAGAAGGGTCCCTCTGCTCAACCCCCAATCCAACATCTCCTTACACTTCATCCATTTTAGGACCCACAAAACTGAAAATCTCCAGGACCTTCACTCTTCCCCCAATCCCAGAAGAAGGATGGATGATCTTTCCCCCGGTGATTATCCTCTCACTCCTGCAGGCCCACTTCATGTCCTTCACACAGGAGCTGCTCCAAGTCTGGTCCCGATCCGCCACCTCCAGGGTTGGAGACATCCTTAAGTGGGTAACTGAATTAGCCTGGCAGGGCGCCCTCTGTGATTACACCCCCAATGAGGTTACCCTCTACTCCTTTTTCCTACTAGGCACCCTCTCAACCTCTCAGCCCCTGAATGCTTGCCTTTTCTCTTCCTCTTGCTTCTTTTCCTTGCTTCATATGCCACACCCTGTTCACAATGTATAACCAAGGTCTTGGTGGGTGGAAGGACACTTTCCAACCTCCCGGGTCTGACACCCAGAATCTTCAGGGGAACCCTAAAGGACACATTCACATCCCTGACATACATTCCCACAACATGCTATGACCAGACAACTGCCACATCATGTTCCTATGGGGGTAAAAACTACTGGATAGCTCTTTCCAAAGGGGATTCTGCTGGATTCCAGTGCCTGCCTCTGACAAAAAACATTTCTGCTTCACCCAAACCACTCACCTAAGCTATCACGATAGGGGAGGACTTCAGGACAAAACATTTCGGACCCATGACCATGATGGGCCTTATCTTTCTTCTTGGTCCCTGCCTCTTTCAGTGTTTCTCTAGTTTCTTACAGGAATGTATGCAGGCCTTCACCAATCAAAAGGTCACTGAGTTCTTTACAGGAGGAGGATGTCAGCCCCTCAGAATCAGCAACCCTTCCCCAGAAAAATACAGCCTCCCCACAGGAAACCAATACCCCACCACCTAATTGTTTTACCTACCAACATAAATCTTTTAATTTTTTTCATATCTTTGCCCATCTCCAGCAGGAAGCAGCTTCAGAAGAATGAGACCTCCTTCCCCTTTCCCTTCTCCCTATACTTAAAAGGCAGGAATGATGGATCTTGAACGTAACCAGTGCCATTTTAGGCAAGGCCAAGCACAAAATGGCCCCAAACCCCTCCCCGCTTCCCTTTATGAGAAGCCTCATGACTTCTGCGAAATAGAAACTCTTTTTGCTTCTGCATGGGTGCAATGCTGCTCCCTCACAATGCCCCTCCTTGATTGCTTCAGCCAGCCCTTGGCTCCCTACAGTCCATATAAGCTCTTCCACACCCATGCCTGGTGCTGCCCTCCATTTTGAGTGCAGCCCAGCAGACGTTTTTTCCTTTTATAAAGCCTCACTTTCTTTCACATTTGTCATTAGGGAAATAAAAAGTAAAACTGTAATGTGATGCCATTGCACGCCTATTGGAATAGCTAAAATGGAAATGACTGAATGTACCAAGGGCTGGTTATGATGGAGAGCAGCCAGAATTCCCATACATTGCTGGTGGTGATGCAAATCTATTAATCTTTCTTCTGCAATGTCTAAACTACTGTTCGTTACACAGTGACATTTCATCTCACATATTGTATTGTTCATCTCTAAAAGTTCCATTTGTATTTTTTAATCTTCTATTTCTCTTTTCTCTCCTAATTAGGCTCATGTTTTCCTTGTATATATTCACAGTAGCTGCTTCAACATTCTTGTCTGTTGATTTCATCATCAGTCATTTCTGGGTATGGTTCTAGTAGTTGCATTTTCTCTTGGATCACGGTTTTGTTTTGTTTTGTTTTGTTATTTTGCTAGTGTTATATGTTTAATACTTTTTCTTTTTCTTTTTTTTATTTTTTATTATTTTTTATTTATTTTTTTTTTTATTTTGTCTTTTGTCTTTTTCCGTGTCCGGCAACGGATCGCAACCCTCAGTGATGCCCCCGTACCGGACCGGGGACCGGCAACGGGATTGCAACCCTCGGCGTTGCTCCCGTGCCTCGCTCAGCCAGTGAGCGGGAACCGGTCTGTATGTGGGATCCGAACCCTCGGGCGGGAGCGCCACCGCACTTCCCAAGCGGCGCACTATCCAGTGCGCCACCAGGCCAGCCCAATACTTTTTCTTTTTAATTTGATCCTGAACATTGTGTATTTATACCGTTAAGTGTCTGGATTTTGTTATCTTCTTTTAAAGAGTGTTGGACTTTGTTCTGTCACACATTTAACTTACTTGACAATCATTCAGGTATCCTGTGACCTGTTTTCAGGTTTTGCTAATGTGAGTCTAGAGTATCCTTCACTCCAGGGATAGTTTAGTCCTATTATAATGCATAACAACTTTGAGATCTCCACTGAATGATCATCAAGGAATCCCCATTCTGGCTGGTCAGGCCTCAAAAGTCTACTCACTGTGTAAGTTATCACAACTCCTCAGTCCTTTTTTGCATGTCCTTAGGAAGTTTCATTTTATTCATGTGTAACCATGCACTCAGCAAAGATGAAGGGTGACCCCAATGCAGATTTACAGAGCTCTTTTTCCTGCACAAAATTTTCATCACAACTTTCAGCTGTCTCAGGCTCCCCAGTCTATAACATCCATTTCCCCTGTTCAGAGAATTCACTATGCTATGTTTGGTTTCCCCAAGCCTACATCTGTGCTCTAGAAACTGCTTTCACAAAGAAAGCATTGTGGTTGCCAGGCTTACCTCATTTGCAGCCCTTCTTTCAGGAGTCAGTTCCTACACTGTATATTGTACAATGTCTGAAAACTACTGTTTCATGTATTTGTCACAGTTTTCTTGCTATCTATAGAAAAAAGGCCAGTATGGTCACTCTTACTCAATTCATGGCCAGAAGCAGAGATCATCTAGACATTTTATTTTAACTAAAATATAAGAGGTGTTCATTTGCCAATCTTGTGATGTAGTAATGCTGTGTTACTCTATGTCATATTTACTCCCTCTGCCCTACTGATCTCTGCACAGCATATCACTCAAGCCCACCATTGGTAAGTCTCCTTCATCTGTACACAGGCAGACAGAGCTAGAGATGAGGGGAAGTTATTGCTTCCA
Source organism: Galeopterus variegatus (assembly GCF_000696425.1). Lineage (NCBI taxonomy): Eukaryota > Metazoa > Chordata > Mammalia > Dermoptera > Cynocephalidae > Galeopterus > Galeopterus variegatus. Next base: position 13,333 of record NW_007737562.1, on the reverse strand, counting down.
GAGTGAACACTCAAAGGTGGATAAGAAGCAATGGGTAATTTCTCCAATCTTCCCATCCTTCAGTAAAAAAAAAATTCTGAGATTTGTTCTACTCGCTTACTCAGAGAAACACCAGCATGACTAATCCCCAGTTGTTCACAGGGATTTGTAATAGATTACAAAATTAAAAGGCTACAATATTTTGCATCTCCTCTCATTAAGAGATGTAATCCCTTTCCAAAACTTCTTGAGTCTGAGCTGGTCTTATAATTTCATACAAACAATAGAATGTGGAAGTTACATCTTTGTTCAGTTTCTAAGTCTCAACTCATGAGAGCCTGTACCTTCTTCAGTTGCAGCCTTTGAAACCCTCTCACTTCTACATGAATAAACCTCAGCTAGGCTAATGAGTAATGGGAATTGCATACAGTATACAACTTTGGCCCCAGCTAATAACCATGCAAATGCCAGACACATGAATAGAGCTACCCAGGACCAACAACCCCCATCAGTCTACCAGATTCACCTCAGAAGTATAAGTAGCTCATTGGAGACCCATCAAGAACATTGAGGTAAAGAAACTACTATTTTAAGTTTCTATTGTGCGGGATGTTGCATAGAACATGCTAACTGATACAGTGGTATTTAACATATTAATGCACCTCTTATTCACTTTTCTCCCATCCCTGTCTCACCTTTCCTACTCCCTGACTTCTGCTTTTTGGAATTACTTCCTATATAAACTCCATGAACCCAAGATTTTTCCCCAGGCTCTAACTTCAGAGGAACACAAACTAAAACAAAAGACAAGGACTTTTCTCTACTTTTAGCTCTGTAGATTGAAGGTCTGCACCATCTTTATGTAAATCATTCCATTATGTATCACCTACAATGATACCCAGCTTTACTTTGATTATCATGTAGAGAAAACATAAAGTACCTGGAAAGCAATCTGTGTGCACAATCCTAGATTTTTATAACATTTTTCTATCTTTTTAGAATTTCTTGTTTATGCCTAATGTAGCAGGAAGCCTTTAAGATGTCCCTCCACCATTATTCATGTGTCCTGAAATTCCATGCGCTTGTGTAACTCCTTCCCCTTGAGTATAGGCAGGACCTGTGTCTGCTTCCAACCAACAGAATATGGCAAAAGTGATGGAATGTCATCTGTCTAATAAAATTGCCTAAGCTTATGATTTCCATCTTGCTATCAGACTCTTCTATGTTCTTCTTGGCTTGCACAAGTTGATGAAGCAAGTGACCTGGAAGCCTCCAGCCAACAGCCCTCAGGGTGCTGGGGCCCCTAGTCCAACATCCCAGAAAAAAAAACAACTGAATTCTGCCAACGATCACATGAGCTTGGAAGCAGATCCTTCCTGGTCACACCTTCTGATGAGACCTCAGTCTTGGCTGCCACTTTGCAGCCCTGTGCAGTCCTGATACACAGGACCCAGCTAAACTCCTTACCCACAGAAACCGTAAGATAATAAATGTGTGTTGTTTTACTGGTCAGTGGCCCCCAACTTCACTGCACATTAAAATCATCTGGGAAGATTTTAACAACCCCCACTTTATGCCCAGGTCACACCACATACTAATGAAACCACCTTGTCTGTGTTGGGAATCAAATAGCAGTAATTTGTAAAGATCCCCAGGTGATTGTGCAGCAGTTTGAGGACCACAGATCTGTGGTTTATAAAACCTGAAAGTGATGTTCATGATAATGAAGTGTGGGCCCTTAGCCTCAATCTTATTACCTGTGGATGGGGGTATAGATGGCCTCTATTTCCTTACTGACCAGGGAATGGGAAGATGTCTGAAATGTGAAGGGGCTGAGGGCAGGTAAGATACAAATGATAGGTATAACATTACAATTAGATAGGAGGAAAAAGTTCTGGTGCTCTATTGCACAGTGGGGTGACTGTGGTTAACAGGTAAGTTTTGTATATTACATAACAGCTAGAGGAGAGGCTTTTGAATATTCTCGCCACAATGAAATGATAAATGCATGAGGTGATGCATACACTAACTACCCTGACCCAATCATTATACAGCATATACATGTATCAAAACAAGGTATCAATTAAAATAAACATAGGTATCAATTAAAATAAACACATATACAAGGTATCAATTAAAATAAACACATTTTTTAAAAAATACATACTGATTCTCCAAATCCAAGCAATTCAAGCCATCCATAGAGAGCCATTTGGGAACCAGCAGGACTGTGTCTGAGAACTAGATAATTTAAAGGATTTTTATCTCAACATCTGTGATTCACAGTGGATAGTGAGTCATTCCCAGAGGTGGTAAGAATCACTCTTCACTTCTATGAATATGGATCTCATTGACTGGGGAGTTATTGTTCAATTGGCATGGAACTTCAATATGGGATGGAGAAAATATTCTGGAGCTGGTTAGCGGTGATGGTTTCACAACATTGTGAATGTACTTAATGTCACTGAACTATGTTCATAAAAATAGTTAAAATAATACATTCTAGGTTATGCATATTTTTCACAATAGAAATAAAGCCAATGGACACTTAAAAATGTGTACAAATGAAACTGAGTAAATCTCAAAAATATATGTAAAAATAAGTAGATGACTAAAATATATCTATCTTATGAAGAGAAATTAATTTCCTTGGAAGTAATTAAGGTGAAGGGGGCAGACAAAAACGAAGGTGAGAAGGTCAGCAAGGAGATCATCATGCCAGCCCAGTTCCAGATAATGATTCTTGCATCACAAAAAGAAAAGAAGCAACAGACACCAGAGAGATCCAGAAGCTAAATTCAAAGGATAAGGTAAGTGGCCAGCTATGGGGTCAAGGAAGCCAGTGATATCATGAATGCCTGTGTCATGCCTTCACATGTTAAGATGTATTGTGCAGAGGAGATATGATCTGATACCCCGAACAAGGGACAAAGGAGAGTGAGAGTACAGATTATACCAGAACCTAGAGTTCTTGCAGACCTAACAATCTCCTGAACACAAAAAGGGGACAGGAGAAACAGAAAAGAACTCTCAGAGATAAAAATGGCTTAAAATAACCCAGAAGCTTACTTTGAGATGGGAGAAAACAATGTGGATACTTTTTTTAAGTAAATTGGAATCTGTTTTTGTTTGTTCGTTGGCATTCTTACCCAGATTTCTGGGAGAAAACAATGTGGATACTTTTTTTAAGTAAATTGGAATCTGTTTTTGTTTGTTCGTTTGTTTGTTTTAATCTGGGTAAGAATGCCAATTCAAGGTAAAATGGTCTCATTATGGAGAAAGAAAAAGCAAACATATTCTGGGCTTTATTCTTTATTACAAAGCTCTTGAACAAAATCATATATATTTTTCCTGCACAGACTTTTAGTTATATGTGCAGAAGAAACCCGAAGTTGGATTTAGGTTTATTAGTCTGACACCTTTCTCTAGTTTCTTGTTTGTAGCAGAGAACACTCAGGCTAAAAATGCCAAAAGAATGAAAAATAAAGTCTTAATTTGGGTTTTTAGGCTTTTATGGTGTTCATATTTATCACTTTTTGTTAAATGGAAAAGAAATCTTCAGCTCCTGCTAACAATTGACTCAGTCATGTTAGCTTCTGTTTCATCCCATGATGAATAGCAATTAATTGCACATCAATAGTTTTCATGTTTTAAACTAAATAACGATGTAGGAATATGTTTACATATAGACAAGGCATGTCAATAGGAATCATCAAGCTAGCAAAAAAGAGTTAAAATTCTTTTGGTTTGTGCAAGGCTGATGATTGATTAGAGCTTTGTTATGCAAATAATTCTCGTCACTGAAAGATGAAAAATAATAAAAAAGTGTACTACCAAATGAGGTGGACATTCCCTGTGTGATTTGTTTTTTATGCACCTTTCCACTTTCTTTTCTAATATCACTCTATTGCTTTCACTAAAAGTACTTTTCATTCATTGAAGAGTCAGAGTAAGTTCTAAAAATTAAGACCCAATATTTTGTGTTCCCTTGACATCTGAGGAAATCAGGAGGGCCTCCAATTTCTTAACCTCAAGGTCCCCTCCCCATCTCTTGCTACAGATAAGGCTCCCTGGCCAAATAATCCTTATCAAAGGAACCAAGCACAGCTCTTGTTTATCCTTGAGTAGCAGCATTCAGCACTTTGCCAGCCCATGGAGTCATTCAAACAAACCAATTACGTACATCTTCCTGCTGGAACCAGGCTCACTTTACCCTCTTCATACTACAAAGCCTGCCTCCCACAGCCTCTACTTGGGGGTCTCCATCTTCTTTCTTATGTCAATAGTCCCCATAATGTGAAACTTACCGTGTGGTAGACATGGTACCCTGTGTCCTGGGCTGAGGATCCATGATTAATAACCTACTGTTGGTCTCATTTGTGTCCAGTGCCAGATGCTGTGTGTTTGGTTATCCTCATAAACTCAGGTCAACAATCCCTTGCTCACCAATGAGGTGAGTAGGAGATGAATAAAACAACAGTCTTTGGAACTTTAAGGTTGCCCCATTCTCTTGTTTGAGCAATAGTCATATGACCCAAGCTAGACCAATGAGACACCCCCACTTACATAGAAGAACAAAAAAAACTAAAAATGGTACAAGCTCCATATCACCCAATAAGCCCATTTGATTTTTAATCCTTTATGCTGAGGGACTGCTGATGAGGTTCTCACTTCCCATTCCTAAGTCAGAATTTGTATGTACTAGTTATCTATCGCTGTGTAACACATTACCCCCAAACCTACTGACTTATATCAACACACACGTATGTCACAATTTCTTCGGCTCAGAAATCTAGGCATGGCTTAGCTAAGTCCTCTGCTTCATGATCTCTCACAAGGCTGAGATCAAGGTTCCAGCCCAGTGTTTCCTCACTAGGGCTGCAACAGAAGACTCAACACCGTCCAGTTGAACTGTCTGCACACTGATAATGGTCTAAATCTGCACTGTTCAATAGAACTGTCTGCAATGCTGGAAATGGTCTACATCTGCACTGTCCAGTAGAACCATCCACAATGCTGGAAGTGGTTTACATCTGCACCTTCCAATAGAACTGCCTTCAGTGCCAGAAATGGTCTCCATCTGTACCTTCCAGTAGAACTGTCGGCAATGCTGGAAATGGTCTATACTTTAACTGCCACTAGCTACATGCCCATTGAGCACTTGAAAGGTGGCTAGTGCAAACAAGGAAATTATTTTTAAATTTTACTTTTATTAACTTAAATTTAAATAGCCATAGGTAGCTAGTGGCTACTGTATTGGAGAGCACAGGTCTACAGGTCATATGTTTTTCAGGCAAAGGAATTTTTTCCAAGAAGCAAATTTAAAATCTTTGAACCCCACTACAATGGGGCACACTAAGAGAAGTGAGATGTGAGAGTGAATAGGAGAAAGTATGAGGAAAACTGTAAAAATCAAAGAGGAAAATTCGAAAGACTTGTTATTGTGAAGCCACAGGTTTAAAGAGGTGGCTCCTGAGATCATTGCCAGTGATGAGTACTCACAATCTATGATCACCTCGAGACACACACACACACACACACACACACACACACACAGAGTATTCTGCTTATGTTGACACACAGAGTATTTTGCTTATGTTGGCTTTATAGAAAAATACCCATTAAACATGGTTTAAATAAAGTTTTGATGCTTAAAGATCTGAGCCTTGTGAGTGTAAGAGAAACTCAACAAACCTGTATAAGTTCTACCATCACCTGCCTTTTTTTATTCTTATTTTTGCTCTCTTTTAACTGTCACAGCATCATATATATACAGGACTGTCACTTTTGCCTTTATTTTCTATTTACTGTGAAGCCTCTTTCTCCTCATCTAACCTGGTCAGTGGCTCTTGTGTGCAAAGACTCAGCAGCACATTTCAGCCTGGTCAGAAAAGCACCGTGGGATTAAGGAGAAATGCTATTTAGTTTGTGAAAGTAGCATTCAGGGGACAAATATGCACCCCTAGGGCTGCACACAAATCCAATATGCTGAGAGGTTTAAACCCACAGTTTGAGCTTGCAGAGTCAATGAAAATCCTCCATTCCATCTTTATCCATCACTGAATTGGGGTCCCTCTAGCCTCTTTTTAAGATGAGAGGACCCATTTGGATGGGTCCTCTTCCTTAAAATGAAGATGGCATTGAGGGCCTAACGACACTTCAGGGAAAGTTTATAAATAGAAGAAAATTTCTGGGAACTGAAGGACACATTTCCAAGAACAGATATCCAATGGACAGAAATTGAAAACTCTATTATCAATCTGTGGCAAAAAGATCCCATTTAGAAGTTGAAGTGAGTAGATTTATTTCTAAAAACAAATCATAATTGTATGGAATCTTTTAAAAAAGAACAAGACAATCTTTCAGCCATTGGGTGAGTCAAATATCAAAGTTTAAATCTATGAAACAGTTCTATAACCAAAATCCATAGACAATTATGGGGCAAAATGAGACCCACCACTGCAATTTGTAATATTTAACTTCCTGCAATATTTTTTGCTACTTCTAAAAATGATGAAAGTGAAAAGGGATGAAGACTGCTTCTGTTTATCCATACAAATAGTATACATTTCAGTCAAACATTCACATCCAGTAATGAGGGTGCTAACAGTATCCAGACATGTTACGTGGCAGAACCCCTGTCCCTGCTCCATGCATTCTGGAGGGTGGGTGGGTCTTCTCACACTTCACCCAAGCTCTCCAGCTTGACATCAAGTCTGCTTTCTTTATGTGTGATTTCATCATCTTTTCTTAGTCAACTGGTATTTTTCTTCATTCCTTTGTCTTTATGAACAATCATTGTAAAAGGAAGAAAAAGCTTTAACATTCCAGCAAAATATAAAAGGTGACTTTTTTTTTTTTCCTTTTTGTCTTTTTTCATGTCCGGCAACAGATCGCAACCCTCAGTGTCGCGCCCGGGCCGGACCGGCAACGGGATCGCAACCCTCAGTGTTGCACCCGCACCTCGCTCAGCCAGTGAGCGGGAACCGGTCTGTATGTGGGATCCGAACCCTCGGTGGGAGCGCCGCCGCACTCCCAAACGGCACACTGTAGCAGTGTGCCACTGGGCCAGCCCCTAAAAGGTGACTTTTAAAAAAATAAAGATTATGGGGAGTCAAGATGGCGACGGGTCTGGAGTGGGGGTGCCAGAAGACAGCATGAGCCTGAGAGGTGTGCGCTGTGCTGCCAAAGTGCTATTTGCATTTTCAAGAGCAACAAAAAAAAGAATAAGTCTTTGATCAACTAATCTACAACTATAAAAAAGCAACTACAGATTCGAGGTTTAAGGCCAACATTAAAGAAGATTCCTGGGAGAGCCCGAGCTGTGCCGCGGGACCGAGTGAGCAGCCCAAGGCGGTGGCAGCTAGGACGACGCGGAAACAGAGAGGGAGCCGCTGGGCTGGCCCAGCTCTGTGAGTGACCCCCAGCCCAGCCCTGCTTGTGGGACAGATGCCTGTCCGGCATCCACCTGCCCCACTAGGCCAGTCACTGGCCCGGAGCTGCCTCCATTTTCTCGTGTTGGGGAGGAGCCGGCCGGCTCAGCCAGGCCTGCCCTCCTCACCCGGCTCAGCTCCTCACTGAGCCTTCCCACTTCTTTGTCCTGGCACGGGGCCTCCCGGGGTCTACGGGCCGGCCTCACATCCCACTTCCCCCATGGTTCTCTGGCAGGGCTGGTGGCATGGGGAGCCCCCGGCCAGCAGTGGGAGGACAGGGAAGAACAGGCCGGGCCAATTGTCACTCCACTGCACCCTGGGCTCCAACCCCCGATAAACTTCCTGTTACTGGGAGGAAGATACCATCTCTGCGGCCATCAGTTCGGAAAAATGCCTAACCAATTTATGATTAGGAAAAGTGTGATTGGAGCGCTCCCGAGCTCGCTTGAACCTCCCGGTGAGCTGACTGCGGGCGGGCGCCAGAGTCGTTCCACGCCAGGGGGAATCAAAGAGGAACTGTGTGCTGTGGGCTCCTCCCCCGAGGAGCTCACACTCTAGTGTGGGAGATAAAACAAGTATACAGATAACTGCAATACCAGGAGGAAGGTGATAAGTCCCGAGAAAGCCCTATACAGTGCTACAAAGGCACCCAGAGCAACCGGTCGTCTGCACCTAGCCGAAACCTGAAAGTCTTCCTGGGAGGGGTGGTGCTGAGCAGGGGCTTGAAGGCCCGGCTGATAGATGAGGGTAGGAGAAGACACGCCCCACACCAGTCTAGAGCGCACAGAGCCAGGAGGCGTCCGGCTAGGGAGGCGGAGACTTGGCAGAAAACACACATGGTGCGGGCCGCCTCTTTGAGGTGCACCAACCCCGCCTAGTGTGCACAGAGCAGAGAGACGTCCAGCTAGGGAGGCGGAGACTCGGCAGAAAACACACACCCTGTGGGGCCGCCAAAGCATGATCCAGCAGCCCAGCAGAGTCCAAGCTGACCAGAGAGGTGGCTCTCTGGAGAGGCCCAAAACCCAAGGCAACCACAAACACAAGACACGAGAGGCCAACTGAGCAGTAACAGAGGTAGCCATACCAAATTGACAAACACAACCATACCTTAGTCAGCTAATAGGGTCAAACCTGTGCACAGTGAAACACTCTGCCAAAATGGATAAACATCCAAAAAAAGATACCAGAAACACAAAAAACCAAGAAAGTACACCACCAAAAGTNAAATGTATAATCAGAGGCATTTGATAGCAATGCTTATAGAAATGCTCACTGTATGTTTTCAATAGGTCAAAGATTGTGATGGGCCTGGGAACAACCGGGGAATCTTTGGTATTTTATTAGTTTTAAAACATTTCTGAAATTGCAAAATTACACTGAACGAAAGAAATATTTAGATTTGTATTAAGTAAAAATATTTTAAGACAGCCTTTCTCTTAGCAGTGGAAATATGCCAGTGTGTATCACTGCCATAGGGTGTGAATTACCAGGGCCATGCCCATCATAATATTAAGAATGTGAAAGGTAGATTTTTCCTACTAAAATGAACAGAACTAGAAAAATTGCCTGTCAACTTTCTCCCTAAATGTGAAATAAAAAAAGAAAATAGTGCTCAAGGTAGATGAAAGAAAATTCCAGCACTTACATTGATGCTTTAAACAAATACCACACATGATAACTTCTATGTAGCTAATTAATGAGAAAATAGTGAGCTAGTCGTGCTGATTTGGAAAGATTTAAGTGGATGTGAACAGCTGCCTGCCCTGCGACTGCACGAGACTTAAAGAATCTCAAGAGGAGAGAAGTAAGCAAGGGCAAGAAAAGACTACGGGAGAAGTTATCGTGGTCTTTTTTGAAGGGGGCATCTCTCTAGTCTGGCCACACAGCAAAACCCAAGTGAAGTACCTAATGTGGGATCTCCCAGTGCTGACCTCTGACAATTTCTGGAACCATGCAGTGGTAGGAAGAGAAAGTAGAGTTTCTCAGAAGTTATAACATGAAGAGATGGAAAAATCTATGTAATAGAGTAGATGACAGAATAACCACATAGTGCAATGTAATCCATCAATGACTCAGCCATGAACTCAGGAGTTTTCTCAAAACTTCATAGAAGGCAGGATAGATCCATTGGGTCTATGAGTGTAAGCTCACGCACCTTAGGAAAAAAAACAAATGCCTTTGGGCTCTCAGAGCCAATTTTTAATACTGTTTGCACATAGCTGTAAATAGTTTGGTTATTCATTCAACATAATTAATGAACATTTATCAAAAACTGGGAGTGTTGCTAGGTTCTGGATGAGCAAAATAAAGAAGAGTCTCATCTTATGGGACTTGTCTTTAGACTCAACACCGTCCAGTTGAACTGTCTGCACACTGATAATGGTCTAAATCTGCACTGTTCAATAGAACTCTCTGCAATGCTGGAAATGGTCTACATCTGCACTGTCCAGTAGAACCATCCACATTGCTGGAAGTGGTTTACATCTGTACCTTCCAATAGAACTGCCTTCGGTGCCAGAAATGGTCTCCATCTGTACCTTCCAGTAGAACTGTCGGCAATGCTGGAAATGGTCTATACTTTAACTGCCACTAGCTACATGCCCATTAAGCACTTGAAAGGTGGCTAGTGCAAACAAGGAAATTATTTTTAAATTTTACTTTTATTAACTTAAATTTAAATAGCCATAGGTAGCTAGTGGCTACTGTATTGGAGAGCACAGGTCTACAGGTCATATGTTTTTCAGGCAAAGGAATTTTTTCCAAGAAGCAAATTTAAAATCTTTGAACCCCACTACAATGGGGCACACTAAGAGAAGTGAGATGTGAGAGTGAATAGGAGAAAGTATGAGGAAAACTGCAAAAATCAAAGAGGAAAATTCGAAAGACTTGTTATTGTGAAGCCACAGATTTAAAGAGGTGGCTCCTGAGATCATTGCCAGTGATGAGTATTCACAATCTATGATCACCTCGAGACACACACACACACACACACACACACACAGAGTATTTTGCTTATGTTGGCTTTATAGAAAAATACCCATTAAACATGGTTTAAATAAAGTTTTGATGCTTAAAGATCTGAGCCTTGTGAGTGTAAGAGAAACTCAACAAACCTGTATAAGTTCTACCATCACCTGCCTTTTTTATTGTTATTTTTGCTCTCTTTTAACTGTCACAGCAACATATATATACAGGACTGTCACTTTTGCCTTTATTTTCTATTTACTGTGAAGCCTCTTTCTCCCCATCTAACCTGGTCAGTGGCTGTCGTGTGCAGAGACTCAGCAGCACATTTCAGCCTGGTCAGAAAAGCACCGTGGGATTAACGAGAAATGCTACTTAGTTTGTGAAAGTAGCATTCAGGGGACAAATATGCACCCCTAGGGCTGCACACAAATCCAATATGCTGAGAGGTTTAAACCAACAGTTTGAGCTTGCAGAGTCAATGAAAATCCTCCATTCCATCTTTATCCATCACTGAATTGGGGTCTCTCTAGCCTCTTTTTAAGATGAGAGGACCCATTTGGATGGGTCCTCTTCCTTAAAATGAAGATGGCATTGAGGGTCTAATGACACTTCAGGGAAAGTTTATAAATAGAAGGAAATTTCTGGGAACTGAAGGACACATTTCCAAGAACAGATATCCAATGGGCAGAAATTGAAAACTCTATTATCAATCTGTGGCAAAAAGATCCCATTTAGAAGTTGAAGTGAGTAGATTTATTTCCAAAAACAAATCATAATTGTATGGAATCTTTAGAAAAAGAACAAGACAATCTTTCAGCCCTTGGGTGAGTCAAATATCAAAGTTTAAATCTATGAAACAGTTCTATAACCAAAATCCGTAGACAATTATGGGGCAAAATGAGACCCACCACTGCAATTTGCAATATTTAACTTCCTGCACTATTTTTTGCTACTTCTAAAAATGATGAAAGTGAAAAGGGATGAAGTCTGCTTCTGTTTATCCATACAAATAGTATGCATTTCAGTCAAACATTCACATCCAGTAATGAGGGTGCTAACAGTATCCAGACATGTTACGTGGCAGAACCCCTGTCCCTGCTCCATGCATTCTGGAGGGTGGGTGGGTCTTCTCACACTTCACCCAAGCTCTCCAGCTTGACATCAAGTCTGCTTTCTTTATGTGTGATTTCATCATCTTTTCTTAGTCAACTGGTATTTTTCTTCATTCCTTTGTCTTTATGAACAATCATTGTAAAGGGAAGAAAAAGCTTTAACATTCCAGCAAAATATAAAAGGTGAGTTTTAAAAAAATAAAGAGTATGGGGAGTCAAGATGGCAACGGGTCTGGAGCGGGGGCGCCAGAAGACAGCAAGAGCCTGAGAGGTGTGCGCTGTGCTGCCAGAGAGCTATTTGCATTTTCAAGAGCAACAAAAAAAAGAATAAGTCTTTGATCAACTAATCTACAACTATAAAAAAAAAACTACAGATTCGAGGTTTAAGGCCAACATTAAAGAAGATTCCTGGGAGCGCCCGAGCCGCGCCGCAGGACCGAGTGAGCAGCCCAAGACAGCGGCAGCTAGGACGACATGGAAACGAAGAGGGAGCCGCTGGGCTGACCCAGCTCTGTGAGTGACCCCCAGCCCAGCCCTGCTTGTGGGACAGATGCCTGTCCAGCATCCACCTGCCCCACTAGGCCAGTCACTGGCCTGGGGCTGCCTCCATTTTCTCGGGTCGGGGAGGAGCCGGCCGGCTCGGCCAGGCCTGCCCTCCTCACCTGGCTCAGCTCCTCACTGAGCCTTCCCACTTCCTTGCCCCGGCACGGGGCCTCCTGGGGTCTACGGGCCGGCCTCACATCCCACTTCCCCCGCAGTTCTCAGGTAGGGCTGGTGGCGTGGGGAGCCTCTGGCCAGCAGCGGGAGGACAGGGAAGAACAGGCCAGGTCAATTGTCACTCCACCGCACCCTGGGCTCTGGCCCCTGATAAACTTCCTGTTACTGGGAGGAAGATACCATCACTGCGGCCCTCAGTTCGGAAAAACGCCTAACCAATTTATGGTTAGGAAAAGTGTGATTGGAGCACTCCCGAGCTCGTGTGAACCTCCCGGCAAGCTGACTGCAGGCGGGTGCCAGAGTCGGTCCACGCCGGGGGAAATCAAAGAGGAACTATGTGCTGTGGGCTCCTCCCCCGAGGAACTCACACTCCAGTGTGGGAGCTAAGACAAGTATACAGATAACTGCAATACCAGGAGGAAGGTGATAAGTCCCGAGAAAGCCCTATACAGTGCTACAAAGGCACCCAGAGCGACCGGTCATCTGCGCCTAGCCGAAACCTGAAAGTCTTCCTTGGAGGGGGTGGTGCCGAGCAGGGGCTTGAAGGCCCGGCTGATAGACGAGGGTAGCAGAAGACACGCCCCACCCCAGTCTAGAGCGCACAGAGCCGGGAGGTGTCCGGCTAGGGAGGTGAAGACTTGGGAGAAAACACACACAGTGTGGGCCGCCTCTGTGAGGTGCACCAACCCCGCCTAGTGTGCACAGAGCAGGGAGACGTCCAGCTAGGGAGGCGGAGACTCGGCAGAAAACACACACCCTGTGGGGCCGCCCATGCATGATCCAGCAGCCCAGCAGAGTCCAAGCTGACCAGAGAGGTGGCTCTCTGGAGAGGCCCAAGACCCAAGGCAACTACACACACAAGACACTAGAGGCCAACTGAGCAGTAACAGAGGTAGCCATACCAAATTGACAAACACAACCATATCTTAGTCAGCTAATAGAGTCAAACCTGTGAACAGTGAAACCCTCTGACAAAATGAATAAACATCCAAAAAAGATACCAGAAACACAAAAAAACAAGAAAGCACACCACCAAAAGTTAATAAATCTCAAACTCTAGATCATATAGAACAGGAAGCCCTTGAAATGAATGACAAAGAATTTCGAGTGATAATTCTAAAGAAA
>NW_007737561.1:46726-51749 GCF_000696425.1 Galeopterus variegatus | reverse complement strand
GAGGATTGAGCCTCGGGCACTGGGACACTCGCTTTGAGCGTGGGGGTTGCCAGGCTGCTCTATCCTCCCAGGCTCTTGGGAGAGACACGGGGCAAGGGATTCTTACTCCTTCTGGGCCCCCATGAGTTTAGGTTCCTCTTGGGGCGGCACGAAGCTTGCAGAAAGAGGCCAGGCAGCCTAGGGGGACGAGGGGGATGGAGGGCAGGCCTCGAGGGGTCTGTGGGCTGTACTACTCCAAGGAGCAGCAGGAGGAAGTCAGGCTCCCCAGGGCAAGTTCACGAACATCCGTCCGTGGCCGTGTTCTCTGTGCCTGGATGAACGACCCTTGCTTGACACAGTGCAGTGAGATGAGATCCTGCACTGGAGACTGAAAACGATTAAAACTGTATATCACAAATGTAAGACTCCAGACTTAAGACCACCGGACAATATTATTCTGATACACTTCCATATCCATCTGAGTTTCTGTGATGGGAGAGAGTGGGGGAGCCCCAAACAAGATGAAAACGTCTCCTATGCAGTATTTAGGGGGGTGTCCGGCCTGCAAGGAAGACTCTGGGATGGTGGTGAAGAGGGGACAATTACCGCAGGGGCGGGCAGGTGGGGAGGGTGGGAACAGGTGTGGCTGTCCCAGCTGGGGTCAGCAGGAGCAACGGCAGGACTCAGCTGAGGGCTCGGCTGTAGACAGGGACCATGATTTGCCTTTTGTTCTGAGACAAGGGCAAGCTCTGCTGTTTTCCCTGTTTCAGGATGTTTATTTAGAAACCGCAATGCTAACTTCTTAAAAAAGCCCAGAGATGCCAGGAGACCCTGGCATTCCTTAAGAATCTCGAATGCCTGGTGCCATGAGATCATTCATCCAAAGGGTAAAATTCGAGTCATGAGAAACATCCTTTCAACGAGGTAAGTGACAGTCAGGCCAGGGCAAGGGACATGGTGCTGGCATTACAGTAATTACCTCATAGATTAACTTCATCACAGCTCTTGGCTCTGTCCCCTCCTCCCTGCCACTCTGTTTTATGAAAAATTCCTTCCTCCCAGCCCTCTCCTTATCCATCCTCCAGTCAGAATCTCTTATCTGTGATTTACAGGTTTCTCCATCCCACCTAAGACATGACATTCTATTTTTAAAAAGCAACCTGCAGCTGTTGCAAGCCACACAAAGCAACCCCGTGCACAGGCCCACTCCTGGGAATATGTGAGCCCTGCCCAGTCCTCAGAGCCACCCAGAGAGCGCATGAAAAATATTGACTGCAGGACTCCATCCTAGCATATGGGATCAGGGTCTCCAGGGGTGGGACCTCTACGTATCACTTTGGAAATGCTGTCCCGGCGATTCTGAGGAACACGAGGGCTTGGGAACCACTGACAGCTGTCACTGTTGCTGGGGAACATCACTCAGATACAGAAAAGTTTTGAGACAAATGAAGGCTCTCCTGCTCAGAAATACTTTAACTGTCGATGTGCAAGTCAGTGGGGAGAAGGGAAGAACAATGTAGTTGTGATGTCCATTCATCCATCTGTCCATCCATCCACCCATCCATCCATCATCCTTCCATGCACCATCCATCCATCATTCATCCATCTATCATTCATCCATCATCCATCCTTCTGTTCATCATCCATCCATCCTCCATCTATCCATCATCCACCCTCCATTATCCATCCATCTATCATGCTTCCATCATCCATCCATCTATCATCCATCCATCCACCCATGATTCATCTATCCATCCATCCATCATCCATCCATCATCCTTCCACGCACTATCCATCCATCCATCCTCCATCCATCCTCCATGCATCCATCCATGCATCCATGCATCCATGCATCCATCCATGCATCCATCCATGCATCCATCCATCCATGCATCCATCCATCATCCATCTATCATCATCATTCTGTTCATCCTCCATCCATCCATCGATCAGTCATCCATCCATCACCCATCCATTCTCCATCCATCATCCATCCATCCATCCATTTATTCATCCCTCTATCACTCATCCATCCACCCATTATTCATCTATCCATCTATCATTCATCACCCATCTGTCCATCCTTCCATCATCCATCCATCATCTATTCATTCATTCATTCATTCATTCATCCATCTGTCCATTCGTCTACCAATCCATCCATCCATAATCCATCTATTTATCTGTCTGTCCATTCAAACACCCTCAGAGGTTGACCTTGGCTACCAGAATATTGTGCATCTGGTGCAAGGTTTGTAGCGGGCACCCCTTGGTAACAGCAAATGGAATAAATGCAGATTGGTGGATTAAAGAAAAAAATCTGGCATATACACAAAAAAATTGAAAACAAGGACAACATTGTGTATGTAATTAATGTCACTGAACTGTATACTTAAAATGGCAAATTTTATGCTATGTATATTTTATCACAATAAAATATTTTTTAAAAAAAGAATAAAAGAAAAAGAAACCTACCTTTGAGGCTAGTGAAGGTTTTCTTTGCTGTCTTCAGGAGCGGGTGTTTGGCTGCTGTGGGTGGGGGTGCTGAAGAGAAGGTGGAGACCAGGGTCTAGTGTGGAGGTGGTCCCTGGCACCCCTTGGCACATCCCAGCCACGATCTGAGGCTTTGGAGGTAGGGCCGCAGGGGTTTCACCGGCTTAGCCACTGCCCATGAAGCAGCATTTGGGGGTGAGGGGGCTCCGGTCATTTTGCTGTCATCAGTGGCTTATGAGTGGGATTCAGAACCCTGGGTTAAGGGTCAATCAATTGTTTTCAGAATGAGAGTTTTTTGATAGGGGAAAAGTTGGGAAATCGGCTTCTTGTTTATGGTACAAGGAGGGTGGGCGTCTCTTGAGTGTTCCCAGGCTTTGATGAGGAGGAATCCCCTCTTTGGAATGTATTGAGAGTGGGGGCTGGTGGCAACCAGCAGGAGGAGAAACACTGAGGGAGAGAGGCATGCAGCCCCACCTTTGCTGTAGCGGGAGGAGGGAAGGCCAGCAGAATATGCTTTTTAGAGGCTGTTGTATTTGTACAGCATGTACGTTCTGGGTTGCCTTAGAACTGGGTTTCCAGAGCAGGGTTGTTTTGTGAGGGCCTTGGTTGGTTGTTTCAAGACCAGCTAAAGACCTTGTGCTCCATGTATGTCGTCCTGTGTTGGGGGCTGGCACTGGTTGGGGAAAGGCTGGTCCTGGCTCCCAAGGTCTCACGGCAGCTGGGGAAGGGTTACCTCTGTCTGTCCCCATGGGGCCATCGCTCTGGAAGGTAAAGAGTGCCCAGCAGAAGTGCATGCAGTGTGACTGTCATTGGAGAACAGGATCTCACGCTGTCCTGGGAGCATCCCAGAAGCCTGCCAGGGGCTTTTACGTTATTGATTTGGTCTGCAAACCATCTCTTAATAGAGAGAGCCGAGGTAAAGGTCAGGCAAGTTCCTCTAGATGAATTTCAGATTGATTTTCAAATTCTGAATTTGTCCAATTGGAAGAAAAGAGGGTTTTCTTCATTGACTTGACTTGGTCAGCCCTGTGTCGGACTGAGCCTGAGATGGAGTCCCAGCGAGGACACTGTTCATGATGACCCCTCTCTGCCAGAAACTTGGCATGTGGCATCTCAGCGAATCTTTAAAACAGCGCTATGAGGTTGGGACGTGGAGTGACCCTGTATTGTAAAGAGGGGGACGGAGGTGCAGACAAGCCAGTCATGTGTTTACAAAGAAGCGAAGCAGAGTGAGGGTAACTCTCCGTGCAGGGCAGGGGCTGGAGCTTGTTCCGCCAGGCGCCGGGGCATGACCGTAACTCCCACGACCAGCTCCCGTGTGTCCCACCTGCAGCAGCTCCTGGCTGGGGTCCTGGATGCTTTGCAGAGGGGACAAACCACAGATACTGGCTTCAAAACACATCAAGCAAGAGTGTGCCTCTGGGGTCAAGGGCAGGCACAGGTCCCCAGGTGAATTGGTGTCTTGGCTAGAGTGGCCTGGGTTCCCTGGGGCCTGGCTCAGCTCCACTTTCACTGGCTGCTTCCGTCCATCATAGAGACAGTTGCCCCCTCTGCGTTGATGTTTTTTAAGCAGCATCGTGGCCAAAAGCATGAAACGGAGGGTCTGGGGATGCAGGGGGCTGGCTTTAGGATCCACTGTGTGCCTCAGCCCCATCCCCAGTCCCAGCCCAAGATGTGTGGCACTCGGATGGGGTGCCACGGCCAGTGCTGGTTTTTCCCCGTTTTCCTGCACGCATCCGAGAGTCCCTCTGGAGTGGCAGGACTGTGGTGGTGGAGGAGGCAGATACTGAGGAAGACTCTCCGGCTTTGGCCCCTTCTTTTAGTGGACGAGTGGCGACCCCAGGTACAGCGTGGCCAGGCATGAGTAGGGACTAGGACAGCCTTTCCAAATATCCTCATTCAAAATGAGGGTTTGTTCATCACTGATAATTGGTTGAACGACAAATGGAAGCTGATTAACAAGTAGATGAAACACGGAGGGAGGTTTCTAGAGATGTGCCGTGGGGCTCTGTCCTCACCCTCTTCCCGCTCATTGTGGTTGCTGATGAGTCAGAGGGAGACACAGGTGGCAGAGTTATTAAATCTGAGGATGACACGAGGCTGGGACGAGTGGTGAGTGTGTTTCGTAGACACACTTAGGATCTAAATATATCTCAGCAGTCAGAACGATAGGTTGAATCCAGAAAATTGTAATTTAGTAGGAATAAATTCTAGGTACTTTATTTGGGTCCAAATAGCCAAGCTCTCCAAGCCCGTGATGGGTGAGACAGGGCTGGACGGTGGCATATATAAGATGTGGCAAGTCACAGTGGGAGCCAGCAGTGTGAAAGAGCTGCATTAAAAATCCACAGGGGTCTAAGGTTGCATTAATAGAAGTATTGACTCCAGAAGAAAGGAGGAGACTTTGCTCAACCCTCTTTCATGCAGAACACGGCTGGGGTCCTGTGTTCCTGTCTCTATGACCCACTTTAACAAGGACTTTCAACAGCCAAGTATGGCTCGAAAATGGATTCCATAGCCAAAAAAAAAAAAAAAAAAAAAAAAAAAAAAA
>NW_007737561.1:43212-46461 GCF_000696425.1 Galeopterus variegatus | reverse complement strand
AAAAAAAAAAAAAAAAAAAAAAAAAAAGGCTGAATTTATTCTTTGCTACTTAAGAAATATTTTTTATGATTATAGTAAATATTTTCTCTTTGCAAAAATTAGAGAATGTACAGAAAACTGTAGAGATGGGAACGGAGATCAGCAGTACATAATCTTCCCACTCAGAGGCAGCTACTTTAATGTTTTGGTATATTTCCTACTAGTCTTTTGAAAAGAATACGTATTTTAAAATAAAATTAGACTGACGTTTATATATAGTTTGTATCCAGTTTTTACTCGGTAATACATGGTGAGCATTAATCCACATCTTCAAGCATCCACAAAAACAATTTTTAGGAACTGCTGACTAGTTCATGGTAGGGATGTCCTGAAAATTCATAATCTGTTTCCTCTTTCCCATACTGCCGGCTATTTGGGTTGTTTCCAGTTTTTTCCATGTTATAAATAATCCTGTGATTAACTTCCTTGTACGTACATCTTGGTCTGTGCCTCTGGTGATTTCTGTAGGATCAGTTCCTAGAAGAATTCCTGGGTCAAGGAACACAAACCTTCTTTCAACTCCTGAGACATTTTGCTAAGGTGCCCCCAGGAAGGTTTGTTCCCTCTTTATCATGTGCCCCTGCCAGCCCCCGCCAGCCAGCAAGCCTGGCCAGCTCTGCTGTTACCCCAGAAGCAATCCTCACTCATTGAACAGGTGAAAGTGTTACCGAGTGCTGTTTGTGTTTGCATTTCCTCGATTGTCGTGGAAGGCCGTGTCTCCCGTTGGTTGTCCCTCCATGTTGTTGGCACCAGGCAGACTGGCAGCTCCTAGAACACCGCAGTTTGCTCTTCTCCCAGCACTATTACACATTTTTGGGTTTTCTGAGAGTGGGGGCTGTGTCTTCTTCCTCAGGCCCGAGGTGCACAGGGCAGGATGGTTGAGTGACTGAAAGTCAAATCAGAGCCACCTAGCAGGAGAGTCAGAGGGCTCGGGCTGGGACGGCAGGGGCAGGTGTGGATGAGGACAGGAGCCGGCTCGCCTGGTTCCAGTGCTGGCCCTTGCCCCCTAGCTGTGTGACCTTGAGCGTGGCACTGACCTTCTCAGGGAAGCCTCAGGTCTGCATCTGCTTTGGGGCTGAGTGTTGTGGGGAGGGAGAGACGAGACAGGTGGGGCACTCAGCACAGGGTGGGCACATAGTTAGAGTTCATTTTACATAGATGTTTTCCTTCTTAGTGTCATTAACCCGGTTTCCTTTGTCAACATGAAGAATGCTTTTGTGAACCTTGAGAGAATCACCTCCTCAATTCCATCCTCTGCTTTGCCCGGTGCATGTTTACCAACCACACGCCAGCTCCATGTGGGAGAACGTGCACCAGACGAGCAGAAAGTGACAGGACACGCTCTGATCTGAGCTCCAGGCCGGTGGGGCACTTGACAGGCACATGGAAGGACGCATAGGTTTCACTGCAAAGAAAAACAGGGCCCCCCAAAAAAGAGAGAAAAGGAAACAAGGGCATATTCTCCTGCTCTTGCATGTGGAAGGAAGATGAATCTCATTAGTAATCAAATCCATACCAATGTAAACGACATGAGGCCCTTTCTCCATAGTGTTAGTGAAGACTTTAAAAAGCTCTGACAAGTGACGCTGGCAGGGCTGCAGGGACACAGGCACTTCTTTAAATAACGTCATGAAATCAGGTGTCCTGTAGGTCGGAGAGGTCCAAGTGCTACGTGCCGTCTTCATTTTCGGCCTTGCGGGGTGCTGGGGGCAGTGGGTGCACACAGAAGTGGGTGCACACAGCAGCACGGCCTGTCATCTCCTGCTCACTGGGCCACTGTGGCTGAAGGGACCGACACTGCTCACCAGATGAGTCAGTCTCTGGCCTCTTCCTCCTCTTCCTTCTCATTGAACACTCCTTGGAGATTTTTGATTTTTTTCAAGGATGCTATGACTACATTGCCCACATCTTAAAACCTCTTTCTGTTGTGGTGGTTTTTGTGGGCTATTGATCGTATCGGCTTCTTCTCTGAGATCCCCTGCATTTCAAATGTTCCTAAAGGGAACTTCAGGACAAGCCAGCCTCCTCGCCTCCCCCGCTGCCCTTGGCCGCTACGCCTGGGCCAGGCGGAGGCAGTGGGTGAGCGCTGCTTGGCACCGGGCCTCGTCCTCAGGTTTTAATCTGAGCTGTGATTTCCCCAGGCAGGTGGGAGGCTGGCGTCCAGCAGAACCGTGCTCTGCAATGGGAAGAGAAAAGCGGTGAGCTCTCATGACTCCTTCCTGCTGGGTCACTGGAGTGGGGGAAAGCCCCTCACCTGGGCCCCCACCTGGGCTCCATTCACCCGTCCATCACTTCATCTGGGTCCCTGTTCCTTTCATCAGTGCCTGAGAGGAGAAGAGACGTGAATGGAAGGCGGTAGGGTCTGGCCCCCACCCGGATTCCCTTCTCTCCAGCCGGCCCGCGGCCCACCCTCCCTGGACTTTATCAGGCCCCTGGACACCCAGGCAGGCGGTACTTCATGCCGTATGGGTATTTTCAGAAGCTGTGGGGGACGTCATGTGTATAAAATTAGCACTGCCTTGTTGGCCCTTTCAGACTAATTCGGAGTGAAATGTTTTAGCAATGGTGGGCTGATTCTATCAGGAGAACAAGAACTAATTAAATTCCCTCTGACCATCAAGCAGTAAATTATTTATATCCAGACAGATGCAATCTAATCTCTAGCATCCAGCTCAACCCAACACACATCCTACTTGATTTTTCAAGGGGAGAAGAAGAAAAAAGGAAAGACTCAAGCACCCAAGAGAGGAGATAAGCAGCAGGGAGGGCCGTGAAACTCCACAGATGGGGAAACCGAGGACGCGGGTGTGAGCTCAGGGCTTCCCGCTGCCAGTTCCCAACGGTCACGGCCTCTGTGCCATTCCTTGCAGGCGCAAATTAAGAGTCAACAAACCTTTTGACAAGTCAAGTCTTTGTTTAACATGATCTCAGCTGTTTGGGGGGAGAATTAATTTCACTAATGAATTTACTAATGCACATCACAGACCTAGTGGCCTGTCCCCTGGTGGCCCTTGGGGGCCGTGGAGTGGCTGCCAGCTTGCATTTTGGGATGGGGTGGTTAACTTGACCCCACGTGGTGAGCTGTGCCCATCTCTTTCACTGTCCCCCCAGTGATGGAATTTGTGGAATCGATGCACGGCAAGCCAATGCCCCTACCCCCAAGACCAGGGGCAGCGCCTTTGCTGGACATTCCCCCTCTCCCCCTCCATC
>NW_007737561.1:41572-43015 GCF_000696425.1 Galeopterus variegatus | reverse complement strand
AAGAGTCAACAAACCTTTTGACAAGTCAAGTCTTTGTTTAACATGATCTCAGCTGTTTGGGGGGAGAATTAATTTCACTAATGAATTTACTAATGCACATCACAGACCTAGTGGCCTGTCCCCTGGTGGCCCTTGGGGGCCGTGGAGTGGCTGCCAGCTTGCATTTTGGGATGGGGTGGTTAACTTGACCCCACGTGGTGAGCTGTGCCCATCTCTTTCACTGTCCCCCCAGTGATGGAATTTGTGGAATCGATGCACGGCAAGCCAATGCCCCTACCCCCAAGACCAGGGGCAGCGCCTTTGCTGGACATTCCCCCTCTCCCCCTCCATCAGGCAGATAGGAGACTGGGCCTGCTTTGGCCCAGAGTCTGCACCCTCATGCGCCCCTCCCTTGGGAAGAGGTGAGGGCTGTCCCTAGGGCACGGTTGCTGGTGGTTTAGTCTGTGAGTTTCAGTTTCCCGCCTGTGAAATGGGCTCAATCATCCTTCCCACCCTATAGGGCCACTGAGAAGATGTGGGGGAGTCCTCGGCACTGTGTGCAGTACCAGGTCAGAGCTCAATTACATGCTGACGCAGTCTGGTCCACGAGCTGGCGGTGCTGTCACGGGTGGGGCAGCTATGAGTTAAGACGACTGAGCCACTTGCATGCCGGGAGGGTTCTGGCCGTGGCAGGCCATGCTGCCATGGAAGGCACTGGCTGGCAGTCTCAGATTTAGGGAGTTGGTGCTACAGCGGGAACCACCATACCTGGGGTGCCCACTCCTTAATGTTCCTGGACACGGCAGGGCTGGGAGGGCAGTAGCCATTGGATAGCTGCTTGCTGTCCCTTGCAGACATACTAATGTAATCGCTGTTTCTCATGTACCTAGTCTGGTCAGGGCTGGAGCTGTAGTTGGAAGAAAAGTAAGGTGGCTGCCCTCTTCAGCATCTTACCAGCAGGAGAGGGCACGCACTTCATTTTCAGTGGGACAAAGAGCAAAGCACAGACCCCATGCTGAGTCTCCTGCCCTGCAGTTACGAAGCACCCACACATGGGATTTTACTTAATGCTTGTAAGAGTGGAGCAGGTCTCTCTCAGCCTCCCGAGTCTCCTGCGGCATCTCACCATGCTTTGCTCTGGCTCAGAGACCCCCCAGCAATCCTTTTAGCCCCAGTCACTTCTTCACTGGGTCTCTTGAGGCTGGGATGGTGGATGATGGTGGGTTTGGTGATGGGGGAGGCTGTGGCTTTGGGACCTGGTGTTCAAGGATGCTGGAGATGCCATAGGGGGAACCACACCATCAAAACATCCATTCATTAACCCATCCATCCTTCCATGCAACCATCCATCAACTTACACATCTATCCGTCTTCCCATCCACCCATTCGTCTGCCCACCCATCCATCCATGTATCCATCTTTCCTTCCAGCCACGCATCCACTCATCCATCCACCCACCCACCC
>NW_007737561.1:28448-40966 GCF_000696425.1 Galeopterus variegatus | reverse complement strand
CATCCATCCATCCATCCATCCATCCATCCATCCATCCATCCATCCATCCATCCATCCACTTTCCCATCCATCCACCCACCCACACATCTGCAATTCACCATCCACACATCCATGTATCCTATGGATAATTACTAAGTATCTAATATATAATGTGTATTATTTTAGGCACCAGAGAGACATCAGTTAAAAAAAAAAAAAAAAAGCAGGAGCTGGCTGGTTAGCTCAGTTGGTTAGAACATGGTGGTGATAACCCCAGGGTCCAGGGTTCGATCCCTGAACCAGCCAGCTGCCAAACAACAACAACCAACCAAACAAACAAAAAGCAAAAGAGACAAAGCTCCCCGTCCTCAAGCAGCTCACTTCCAGTAGGAACAATTAATTTGCTGGAGAGTAGAGGTCATCTGAGTGCTGCTGACTGTTCAAGGCTCAGGGCTCCCAGGCCCGAGACGACCCTCGCTGGTTCTCCGGGGGGGTCTCATGGTGAGAGTCTCACCTGGCCTGGGTGATGCCTGGAAAATGCCCCTGTGCGAGGGGTGGTTGCATTGAGGCTTAATACCTGTTTTGAACTGGACCCAGACTCTCGGCCTCAGTGGTCCTGCTTTTGAGGAAGCTGCCCCTCAGCGCCCCTCCATGCAGGCCCTGCATTCCCTGACACCAACCCCCTGTCCGCCCTTTGTCAGTGTCCTTCCTGTGTGGGCTCCTGTCCCCATGTACTCCCTCTCGCCTGTTCCCAGCAGGCCCATGCTGCCTCTGCGCTCCGTGGGTGGTGAGAATACGTGGTTAACTGGTTGACTAACCCAATCCCCACAAGGCAGCAAATGGCTGCTCCAGTAATTTTCCAAATGTGTCCAGGGCTGACGATTTCGTTTTCCTCTCGAGCAGAGAACAGCCGAGGAGGGAGGCCTCCACGCGGTGTTCAGAGGGGCCGGAAGCGACCTTTTAGAGCCGCTTCTGAGTGCCACGTCCCACTTCCCCTGCAGGCAGCCAGGGCTCGTGTGGGCTCTGACGCTTCTGCTGGGGAAGATTCTGCCCCATCCCACCCGCAGCCCTGGCCCCTCGGCTGCCCCTGCCAGTCTCCGTCCCCAGACCTTCCAGAAGGTTTCCTGCTCCGTGTCAGTCCTGTGCATCAAGCGTCAGGTGCTGGATCAGCTCTCATCACATGCGGGACTCTGTTCCCTTGATTCTTCCCCTCCTTCCCTGACCTCTCCAGTTGTCCACATGTGCCTGCTCCTAAGGCCCCTCCGAGTGAGAGTGGCCTCTCGGGCCTGTGCTGGGCCATAGGCACTCTCCACCTCCTCTGAGGGGATTTCTCTTCTGCCCCCAGCAGCTGACCCAGCACAAATTGCCCTCCCTAAGCTACATCTCAGCTCGCCTGACACGGGACTCCTGTGACTGGGTATGTCTCCTTTCTCTCCTTCCTGGGTGTGCTTGGCTCAGAAAATAGCTGTTTCAGGCTGTTTCTTCCTACTCTTAGATCTGAGTATTTGCAATTTTTGCTTCAAGCTGAATCTCACTTTGCCTGGGAGTCACTTACTTATCTTCCCTTCGGGTTGTTTTGGTCCCCCACCCCACTGTCCCCACCGTCCCTGCTTTCCCTGCCATCCCTGCAAACAGCTGCGACACTGTCTGCTCCCGTCCTCGGCAGGTTTAGCTCATGACCTATTTGTTGTCTTTCAGATCATTAGCCTGGGTATTAAACAAAATTGGGGTCTTGTGGTGGCCCCGGCCACCTCCCGCTAGACATCCCCTCCTGCCCGATACGCTGACATCTGCCATTAGTCTTTGTTTATGGTTTTCAAACCTCTCTTCAGCCTGTGACTATGTTTACACCAGAGCCAACTTGGTCCAATTGCACAAAGAAAATTTCCTCGCACTCTTCAAATGCTTCCCCAGCGGCTGCTGATCTGGCGGAGCAGAGAAAAGGCCTGTGCTCAGCAGCTCTGATTGGTTCCTTGGTGTTCTCTCCACCCAGGGCTCCCGCCGCCTCCGACGTTGTCTCTTCTGGAATGCTCCACCAGCTCAATGGCTGTGGGTGTGGGGTGGAGAGTGTGCCATGATCAGACCTGTGTTTTCTCAGCGTTGGGAGGGTGGCCCTGACTTGGTTTCTCTCAGGGCTGAGTGCAGGGGACAGACCAGACAGCTGAGAGTTCAGGGGCTGGGGCCACACTGTCCAGGTTTGGGTCCCAGCCCCACCACTCATTCTCTGCTTTGTTTCCTAGTAGGGTTCTTTGGGGGTGATTGAGACGGGTGTGGGAAAACCTTAGCTCTGGGCTTGGTGCACCATGGGCTGGCAGTGACCGGCAGCTCCTGCGCGTGCATGAAGAGGCTTCCACGCCACCCCCTCTGGTGGCCTCTGTGCCTGTAAGAAGAACGTAATTTCCTAGGAATTGCCATCTCGAGGCATTTATTTATGTGCTGCATTCTTTTCAAATATTTTCTTATTCTGCCTCTTGTCAGTAAATATTTTGCCAGTCTTTTCCTACCAGTCATATTTTTTCATTACTTACAAAGATGTTAAATTAGCATAAGTCTTTTAAGTAGCCATTAATTTCATATCATCCCTAATTTGTGCACTTGATTTCCTCTCTCCACCCCCTCTCGAGGTGTTTACAACTCCTACTCCCGTCACTCATTTTTTGCCAAAATCAACTCGAGCTTCCCGAGTCCCCCCACCCTCTGGGCTTCTCTTGGCGGCTGTGCTGAGCTTGCTCCACTGGGTTGGTGGGTTTGGGGTGGACTTTCCCCTTTGGCCCTTGAGCAGGCTTTCTGGAGCATATTGGTGGCTCTTCTCTCCTCCCTCCAGAGAACGGAGTGCTCTCTGCTGTGCTCTGTCTGATGTCCCTCCTGTGTTCATGTCCTTGGGTTCCCAGGACACAAGCCAGTGCCCTGCACACAGTGAGCACTCACATGGTGCTTGTGCAGATTGGCTTGGATCAGAAGACCTGGGCCTAGTTTTGGCCTGGCCAGTAGCAGATCTGAGACTCTGGGCAAACCACTGTCCCCACTCTGGTCTTTGCTTTCCCTGTCTGTTGGGTATGATACTGTATGGATCACGTTAAGCATTTTTCCTGCTTTGATATTCTATAGTTTTCTATTCCTTCAACACTTTGGGCATTTTTTTGTCTTCTTAATGGGGCCTGTTTTCACTGTTATGAGGTTGGGTTTTGGTGACATTGTGGTCACTAAAGTTCTGGGATGAAATAATTATTGTCACTGTCATCACCACTGTCAATACCATGGATGCTGCCATGGCTTTTTTCTGCTACTATTGTCTTCTTAATGGGGCCTGTTTTCACTGTTATGAGGTTGGGTTTTGGTGACATTGTGGTCATTAAAGTTCTGGGATGAAATAATTATTGTCACTGTCATCACCACTGTCAATACCATGGATGCTGCCATGGCTTTTTCTGCTACTATTCCATCCATCCATCCATCCATCCATCCATCCATCCATCCATCCATCCATCCATCCATCCATCCATCCATCCATCCATCCATCCATCCATCCATCCATCCATCCATCCATCCATCCATCCATCCATCCATCCATCCATCCATCCATCCATCCATCCATCCATCCATCCATCCATCCATCCATCCATCCATCCATCCATCCATCCATCCATCCATCCATCCATCCATCCATCCATCCATCCATCCATCCATCCATCCATCCATCCATCCATCCATCCATCCATCCATCCATCCATCCATCCATCCATCCATCCATCCATCCATCCATCCATCCATCCATCCATCCATCCATCCATCCATCCATCCATCCATCCATCCATCCATCCATCCATCCATCCATCCATCCATCCATCCATCCATCCATCCATCCATCCATCCATCCATCCATCCATCCATCCATCCATCCATCCATCCATCCATCCATCCATCCATCCATCCATCCATCCATCCATCCATCCATCCATCCATCCATCCATCCATCCATCCATCCATCCATCCATCCATCCATCCATCCATCCATCCATCCATCCATCCATCCATCCATCCATCCATCCATCCATCCATCCATCCATCCATCCATCCATCCATCCATCCATCCATCCATCCATCCATCCATCCATCCATCCATCCATCCATCCATCCATCCATCCATCCATCCATCCATCCATCCATCCATCCATCCATCCATCCATCCATCCATCCATCCATCCATCCATCCATCCATCCATCCATCCATCCATCCATCCATCCATCCATCCATCCATCCATCCATCCATCCATCCATCCATCCATCCATCCATCCATCCATCCATCCATCCATCCATCCATCCATCCATCCATCCATCCATCCATCCATCCATCCATCCATCCATCCATCCATCCATCCATCCATCCATCCATCCATCCATCCATCCATCCATCCATCCATCCATCCATCCATCCATCCATCCATCCATCCATCCATCCATCCATCCATCCATCCATCCATCCATCCATCCATCCATCCATCCATCCATCCATCCATCCATCCATCCATCCATCCATCCATCCATCCATCCATCCATCCATCCATCCATCCATCCATCCATCCATCCATCCATCCATCCATCCATCCATCCATCCATCCATCCATCCATCCATCCATCCATCCATCCATCCATCCATCCATCCATCCATCCATCCATCCATCCATCCATCCATCCATCCATCCATCCATCCATCCATCCATCCATCCATCCATCCATCCATCCATCCATCCATCCATCCATCCATCCATCCATCCATCCATCCATCCATCCATCCATCCATCCATCCATCCATCCATCCATCCATCCATCCATCCATCCATCCATCCATCCATCCATCCATCCATCCATCCATCCATCCATCCATCCATCCATCCATCCATCCATCCATCCATCCATCCATCCATCCATCCATCCATCCATCCATCCATCCATCCATCCATCCATCCATCCATCCATCCATCCATCCATCCATCCATCCATCCATCCATCCATCCATCCATCCATCCATCCATCCATCCATCCATCCATCCATCCATCCATCCATCCATCCATCCATCCATCCATCCATCCATCCATCCATCCATCCATCCATCCATCCATCCATCCATCCATCCATCCATCCATCCATCCATCCATCCATCCATCCATCCATCCATCCATCCATCCATCCATCCATCCATCCATCCATCCATCCATCCATCCATCCATCCATCCATCCATCCATCCATCCATCCATCCATCCATCCATCCATCCATCCATCCATCCATCCATCCATCCATCCATCCATCCATCCATCCATCCATCCATCCATCCATCCATCCATCCATCCATCCATCCATCCATCCATCCATCCATCCATCCATCCATCCATCCATCCATCCATCCATCCATCCATCCATCCATCCATCCATCCATCCATCCATCCATCCATCCATCCATCCATCCATCCATCCATCCATCCATCCATCCATCCATCCATCCATCCATCCATCCATCCATCCATCCATCCATCCATCCATCCATCCATCCATCCATCCATCCATCCATCCATCCATCCATCCATCCATCCATCCATCCATCCATCCATCCATCCATCCATCCATCCATCCATCCATCCATCCATCCATCCATCCATCCATCCATCCATCCATCCATCCATCCATCCATCCATCCATCCATCCATCCATCCATCCATCCATCCATCCATCCATCCATCCATCCATCCATCCATCCATCCATCCATCCATCCATCCATCCATCCATCCATCCATCCATCCATCCATCCATCCATCCATCCATCCATCCATCCATCCATCCATCCATCCATCCATCCATCCATCCATCCATCCATCCATCCATCCATCCATCCATCCATCCATCCATCCATCCATCCATCCATCCATCCATCCATCCATCCATCCATCCATCCATCCATCCATCCATCCATCCATCCATCCATCCATCCATCCATCCATCCATCCATCCATCCATCCATCCATCCATCCATCCATCCATCCATCCATCCATCCATCCATCCATCCATCCATCCATCCATCCATCCATCCATCCATCCATCCATCCATCCATCCATCCATCCATCCATCCATCCATCCATCCATCCATCCATCCATCCATCCATCCATCCATCCATCCATCCATCCATCCATCCATCCATCCATCCATCCATCCATCCATCCATCCATCCATCCATCCATCCATCCATCCATCCATCCATCCATCCATCCATCCATCCATCCATCCATCCATCCATCCATCCATCCATCCATCCATCCATCCATCCATCCATCCATCCATCCATCCACTCATCCATCCATCCACCCACTTAGTCACTTCCTCATTCCACAAATGATTATGGCATGTAGTGGTACTTCAATAAATATTTATTGAATAAACCATAGAATGAAGGGTCTTCCTGTCCTCAGCTCCAGGCTGGGTACTGGAACTATATGTGCCACACTTCCTCGCCATGAGGGCATGTGGGCTTGCATTTAGAACTTCTACCTTGATGTCTGGGCCCCCATTTTACCATGTTCATTCAGCTTTCCTTACATCATAACCTCTCAATTCCATTATCCTAAATGGCTCCCATGGAAGAGGTCTGGCTCCGTGAAGCTGCCCCTCACAGGAGCTTTTGTCCTACTGTTCAAGCATTTATGGTGATGCTTCTGGGAATGGGGGTGGGGGGTGCCCTCTGACCCTCTTTTTTCCCCGGGTCCCAACTCTCTTCATCCCCGAACCCTCCACGGTCCTGCCTAACTTCTCCCCTGTGTGACCATGTTCAAGGCCACAGACCTGACTAGGCCTTGGCTGGGGGAGTTTTCCTAGTGTGGACCCCAGAAAATAGAAAAAGCAAGTCCCACATGGAAAATGACTTGAATGGGGAAGCATGAGAGCTCCCGGCTGGTGCCCGGCGTAGAGAGCCAGCATGGACAGCCGGCGTGGTCAGCCAGCATGCACAGCCAGCGTGCCCACGCTCTGCCCTGGAAGTTGGTTTTCCACTTTTTGGGGGCATCTTCCAAGAACAATGGGGCTTTTCAGGTAAACTGCTTGATCTTTCCTGTTGCTGAAGCTTGCAGATTTCTTACCTTTTATGATGATTTGACTCTTCTTGTTTTAAAGTGAGCTCTGACCAGGCTGAGGCCTGTGTCTGCAGCTGCTGGGCCTGGTCCTCGCTTGTGTTAGGCCATGTGGTAAGGTGATATTCACTGCATCCCCTCTGCTTTCAAGTTCTCTCCACACTCCCCCCTCCTTCCCACCTCTTGAGGGCCAGGGCATGAGGCCACCGTGGGGAACAGGTGTCTATGCCTTGGCTTCTCTGTCTCCTCACCCTCTGGGGCACCTTTCCCCAGTGCCCACAGGAAAGCCTCAGGCCCCTCATTGTCCTGGGGTTGGAGTCTGGGATCACAGCCCCATCCGACAGAGACATAAATTGCTATTACGATCCCTAGAGATTTTTCCAGTTCTCAGCCCTGGTGTCAGATTCCCTCATTCTCGAGTTTCCACAGAAACATGAGCTACTTTCCTCAAAGCCATAGTGGGCTCTAGTTACAATAGGGCCACAGCCCTCTCCTGTCTCCCATGGAAAAGAGGGGAGCCGTCTGCTCATTCCTAGGATTAGGTCAGACTAGGTGGCCTGGGAGGAGGGGCTGGGAGCAGCTGGGGGGCCTGTCTTTCACAGCTGCAGCCGCAGGCTGAGCCCGCCCACACTCGCGTGGTCCAGGCCCTCACTTAGGTCTTTGAAGCCAGCTAAGCTCGTGCCTGGCGGACACAGAGGTAGTGATGAAAATTCCAGGCTTTATGTCTGTCCCTTGCTGGCCAGCCTTGCCCTCCCTAGCCTCGGGGGAAGGGCAGACAAAGGCCAGCCTGCTTACAATGGGTGTTTTCTGTGTTCTGGGAATAAGGGACTTCGGGCAGTGCATCTCCCCATCCTGAGCCTCAGTTCACCCATCTGCAAAATAGTGATAATGATTCCACCACCTCAAGGCCCAGAGGAAATGGAGGGACGAGATCACACAGACAGAAGCCCGCATGGTGGATGCGTGGTCAGTACGCAGCAATTATGATTGTTTCCAGGAGGTCGGCTCCCGCTAGCTCACAGGGGTTTTACAAGGATGAGGTAAAACACCTCAAGGAAGCCCTCATATATTCATTCTGCATTTATTGAGCACCTACAACGTGCCAGGCCTGAGTCAGGCGCTGGGCTGCACCAATAAATGAAACAGACTCCTGAAGACATATAAAAACCCTGTGCAGATATGAGCAGACTATTCTCAAGCTCAGCAGGCATCCCGTGGAGGGGCCATAGGTGGGCCACCTGGAGAAGCTGGGGTGTCCCCTAATTTACAGAGGAGGAAACTGAGGCCTGAGCTGGCCTCTTCTCCAGGATCCTGTGCTGCCTACTGAGCCACGTTTCTCAGACCTACTGAGACAGCCTCTTGGTCAGTGCCACTGTCCTAGGCGCACCTGTGGCTTCTGCACGAGTAAAGGGGACAAGCTATGAAGGGTGGTGACAGAGCTGCCAAACCCTTTGGAGAAGGGAAAGAAGCTCTGTCCCCCCCAGGCAGAGCCCCAGCTTGGACTTCTGAGTCCTGGGGTTACAAATGCAAGCTGGTCCTTTCACTCCAGGGGTAGGGGCGGGGCAAAGCCTGCTGTGAGCCTGGCTGGGCCCTTCCAGGGGGATTCCTCCAGCTGCCCACCATCCCGCCTGTATGGAGCTGCTGCCTGCTCCATGCCTCACCTTGTTTGCAGGTAGCTGCCACCGGCCCTGACTGGAGGCTGTGCCCAGGAACTCAATTTTTCCATCATGTTTATGGAAATGGGGGAGACACTCAGGGAAACTTCTAAATAGCTGCAGGCAGTTGGAACCAAGGGAGCAAGGACAGGGGTTGGTCTTCTCCAGGCAGCAGGAGGTGGCTGTTGACCGCGGGGTCTCTGTCCGATGTATCAGCAGCACTTTGGCCAAGTGAAGCTGGAGAAGATCAGGGCCCTTCACCGCAGCTTTGGGGACAGAAGTGCCACTGCCGAGAGTCAGTACGAGTGAGTGTGTGGGAGTGGCCTGGGCACTTTCCTGGGGGAGGGGCTGTGGCGGCCCCCACCTGCCACCCTCTGTCCACTCTCTCCCTGGCCTTGCCTGTTGGTCTCTGGCATGCTGAAGGTGCTGGGCGAGCAGGGCTGAGCTGCATAAAGAGGACATCGTCCTCTCGTTCTCACCGAGCGGACGTCCCCTGCAAATGAAACACACACGATTCCCATCTGTGCTCGGGGGTGCCTGCTTGTTCTGGCACATGGAACCGGCCCCAGTTCTGGGGAGAGAGAGGACAGGAGGGCTTGTCTGGGGACTTGGCTCCTGAGGGTGCCATTCCTCGTCCTCCCCTTGGTCCCTCCCCTAAGCAGCAGGTTTTTAATAGAAAAGTGAAAAGTGGAGATGTTGGCTGGGAAGATGCTTCTATCTCTGAGCCCCTGGGCAGACTCGAGCACCCCTTTCTCTGTTCTGTCCTTGCTCTTTGTGGTCCTCCATCATGTTAATTGTTCACCTGCAGTGCCCAGCGACCCCTTCCATTCTCAGCCCAAGCAGAGCTCCTGCCACATAGCAGGTCTGAAGAACGAGGAAGGGACGGCCAGGAGCTCCAGCAGGTGGGAGGGGACAGAGTGATGTCCTTCTGGTGCACCTGGGGCGCAGCCAGATGGGTGGGCGTGGGGGAGGCTGTGACAAGCCATCAGTCACTCCTGTTGAGACAAGTCTTGCTCTTTGAGGTACTGCAAATCAAAGGCGTGGAGCAGATGGGGTTCGGTGTGTCAACAGGGCCATACCTCAGCAGTTGTGGGAGCCTAGATATAATGTTTCATCTGATGGAGTCTCAGTGTCCCCATTTGCATGAACAGGATGGCCATTCATGTGGCTGTAAAGGGAACCTCTCTGTGAAGTTCCCAGTGGGTGCCCCGTAAACATGCACCTCCTTTCTGGGGCTGGCGGGTGGGAACCCTCCATGTTGGTGGGAAAGCAGCCTGGGGTTCAGGTTCTGCCTGACGTCCAGGATGGGTCCCCAAGGTCATTGCTCAGCAATGGGGACAGGCGGAATGTGGGAACATAGCTCCACAGAGATAAACCCCCCTGGGATCCAGACTGCAGATGTGACCTTTCTGAATCCACCTAGAGCCATTCAAAAATGTCTTGCTGTGAATTCGTCGGTATGCACATCTGCAACATGTGTCCCATGTATTTGGGATTTATGCAAGTTGTACACACACACACACACATACACACACACACTCTTTCCAGTTTGCTATATAGTAGTGATCAAAGGAGAACCTTCCATGCCCCTCTGAGAACC
Organism: Galeopterus variegatus; assembly: GCF_000696425.1. Lineage (NCBI taxonomy): Eukaryota > Metazoa > Chordata > Mammalia > Dermoptera > Cynocephalidae > Galeopterus > Galeopterus variegatus. The sequence continues at coordinate 30,611 of NW_007737561.1, read as the reverse complement.
TCCAAAGACAGTGGAGAGAGCGAGTGGGCACAGGGGTGAGTGTGCGTGGACGCGGGCACAGGGGTGAGTGCGTGTGGACGCAGGCACAGGGGTGAGTGAACGTGGACGCGCGCACCAGACCCTCGGTTGGCTGTGGCTGGCTGTGGGAGCTGGAGCAGGGGCGAGGACTCAGGGCAGCTGGGAATGCGCTGATGGGGGACTGCAATCTCAGTTGGTGGCTGGATTGGATAACAGGAGGTGGATCACACAGCGCCCCTGGAGAAAGGATCAAGGGTTTCCCTCTTGTTTCGTGGAAGTGTTTGGAGGGGAAGGTGGGCATCAAGAAGACGGCTGGTCAGGAGGAAGGATGTGGCAAGTGTCCATCGCTAGGCCAGGCACCCAGAGACCCACACCCCTGTTCCCTCGGGGGCTGGGCATTGCTGAGGTGGACGGAATGGGGGTAAGCCGTGCAGGGGGCAGGGTCAGTCTCTGGAGGGGCCTCTGTGGCCACTGGCTCAGCCCCGGCTGTGTCCTCTCGTACCCCCTATCTTGTTGGGGGCTTTCCAATGAGGCTGTTCTTGGCCTCTCCCTGCAAAAAGCAAACATGCCACCTCCTCCAGTTAGATGCGCTCCTTTGTAGGGAGAGACCAAGGAGGCGGACAGGAGAGAGAAATGGGACCCCCGACATCGCCTCCGGGAGCCGAATCCTGATACCCTCTTTGCACGGACGCTGGCACCAGGATCTCTGTGGGCCTCTTTTCCTCCCTTTTTAAAAATAAGAAATATCAAAGACGCTTTCAGCAATAGAGATGAAAAGGTAGACCAGCCTTCCTCGGCCACCTTCCGTGTTCCCGCCCCCTAGGATTCATTATTGTTTTCCCAGAACAAGAAGGAAAGAGAGGAAAGAGTTTTATTTGTAGGAGCTTTCTTTTTTCTTTTTGCCCTTAATGATGTGGTGGGTGGTAGTGGTGGCATGTTTTTATTTTATGTTATTTTTTGTCCCTTGCTGCTCTGGGGGAGGGTGACAGTGTTTGCGTTTGGGGAGCGGGTGTGTGGGGGAAGGCGTTCTCTTGGAGAGGAACATACGAGCAGATGTTACACCCCCATGTCTAGAAGGTGGGGGTGCCGCTGGGGTGAGGAAGGACCCAAGTTATGTAAGAGCATGAGGAGGCGGCTCGGGGGACACAGACAGAGCCCGGGGACACAGCTAACGCCCCACTCCGAGCCCTCAAGGAAGGCACCAGGTGCAGCCTACAGGGACCCGGTGGCTGTGGCCTGGCAGGCACACAAGGGCAGGTGGACGTGAGGACATCAGGGCTGGCAGGGCAGGTGGGAGGCATGGCGGGGGATGTCCCAGAGGAGAAGCAAACTTCTTAAAGCCTAAGGGAGAAGTCTGTGCTCCTTCCTCCCCCTCCTGTCCTCACTCCCTGCTTCTCTCTCGCCTCTTTCTCCAAATCAGTTCTCCAGCAGCTGGGGAGACAGACCTCCCACTTTCCCTAGCCCTCCACGCCTCCTTCCACCGTACTGGTGATCATCACGTGACACCAGAGCCACCGCATGGGGAGGGGACGATGCTCCAGCCCTCCCGAACCACATGGCATGCCAGGGGCTCATTCTGGTACTTTTCCATTGTACAGATCTCGAGGTTTTGTCCACGAGGTCAGACAAATTCCTGAGCAGGTGACATTGAAACGGTGACTGGCTGGCATTGGGTCCAGGTCCCCCTGCCCACCAGCCTTGTTTGCTCAGCTCCCTCACTTGCACAGCAGAAGCACCTGTCCACTGGGGCCAGCACGAGGACAGCAGCAGACACCTGTGGAGTGTCACCTCCACTTCAGCACACGGAAGGGGCCTGTGGGTGCCCGGGTGGGTGGGCGTGGGTGGGTGTCCTCTGCGAGCTTCATTCTCTTGGCACCTCAGCTACTGTCAGCACCACTTTCGCGGCTGCTTGGGGGCGCCCCGTCTTTGCCAGCTCACCCTGCACGCCCTCCTTGCCCCTTTCAGCCCACACTGGCCATGCCTGTCCTGGTTGACCAGTAGTTCTGAATTGTTACTGGGCAGCAGCCAAGATCCACACTGTGTGTGGAATTCAAACTGCGTGAACCAGTTAATGGGCTTCGTACCCAAGACCACGGCGTTGGTGTGTACTTGGCAAGCTTAATCTTCACAGCCCATTTTATCTTC
>NW_007737561.1:15771-27471 GCF_000696425.1 Galeopterus variegatus | reverse complement strand
CCGGCTCCCCTGCCAATGACCTGGGATCCCTCCTAATCTCCCCGAGCTTTGGTTTACTTATTCATGAACTTGGGAAATTCCCCCAGAGCTGCCTCACAGGACTCACGTGCCACAATTTGATGGCCCTTTCCTCGGCCTCCTTCGCCGTGTCCCAGAGCCCCTTTGTGAGGCTAGAAAAGAAAAGCGTGGAAATTGAAACAGGTGCTTTGAGCTGCTCCCGAGCTGTCTGTTGCCTCTGAACTTGTCCCAGGTAGACACTAGCGGAGTTTTCGGGAAACACCCTCCAGCTTTGTAAATGTTCATTAAAAAAATAAAAATAAATCCATTATCTTGTCAACCTTTACAACACCCCGAGCTTGTAAAACGCCTCGCACATAGAGGTCTCGGAGTGTGGCAGGATGAACAATCCACCAGCAAAAAGAAGTCAACGCTCACGTAGCATTTGAGGGCAGCAAGAAAATGCTGTTGTTTCTGTAAAAAGGAACCTAAACTGAAGGCCCCAGCGTCCGGCGCTGGGGGCCCTGGAGGAAACCTCACGCACTGTGGCCCTTTTGGTGACAATGGGCCGGAGGTGCCACTCTGCCCTTGAAGCTGGTGCCCTGGAATGGCAGGGAGCCTGAAACAGAGCAAAAGAGTTCCGAGAAGAACTTGCAGAGGTGAGGTGAAGACAGGTCCCCTGTGAGAACAGAGAAGAGGAGGACAAACCCAGAGTGTGTGCCGCAAATGCCGTAAGGACAGCCTCTCCGCCAGGAGCCAGGTGGGGTCTGATTCTATGCTGCCGTGTGCAGAGGGAGCCTTGGTGGCTTTGCTGTCACACGGGCCTGCGTGTCAAGGGGAGCACTTGTGTTCCTTCTGCCATTCTTGGCTGAGGTCAAATGGCGTGCTGAGGACAGAGCTGCTTCCTCTCCGGGACAGGCCACCCGGCCTCAGGAGCTTTGCACTGTGTGGGTGGCGCCTTGTGAGTGTCTCTTATTTTTATTTTCCCATTTTTGACATTGTCCTTCAGCTCCTCTTCCACGCTCCTGTTAAGCTGTTAAACCACTCCATTTATTTAGTACGAGTGTTTCTGAGAGCTCATTTTTATCTTGGTGAAAACCAGGCTTGCTCATGGGCACATAATGAAATTGCATAAATATACCCTTAGCTTGGAATCTAATTTATTTTTCCTGTTCATTATGGGGTAGAAGGCCATTATGAAATGTATAACTTTTTTTTTTCTTTTTTCCAGTGCTGGAATTGAAAGGCTGTGGCTTGGGCTCTTTTTATTCTGATGATTTTGTCCTGATTCAATTTAAAGCTGGTTAGAGCTCAAATACTGGAGCCTAATTGACAAAGATCAGTGTGGGTTGTAATGCTAATGTCTTGTCTGTGGCTTCTGCAGCTTGACAAGCGAGTGGGTTAAGCAGTGATCCCAGCAGAGAACAGCTGGGCCTGCAGACCCGCAGAGGCCTCAAGGAGAGGGACAGGTGAGAGCTTTCCTGTGGCCAGTGGTCACATGTCTCTGGCAACAGTCAAGGGTGGACTTGCTGAAGTCCAAGTGGCATACACTGGATGGGAAGGCTGGAGACTCGACTGACCCTAAACTCTCAGAAATCCCTTCTAGAACATCTCACTCGACCTTGCTTTTAGAGATGGGGGCACGGAAGCTCAGGAGGTTGAGCAAACTACGACTCGGCCAAGGTTCAGGCTCCAGGTAGAATTCAGCTTCCCCTCCCCCTGCCCTGCGTCTACTCACCACGACGGTAAATGAGCAGCATTGAAATGAGATCCAAACAAGCCTGCCCCTGGAAGCGGCATCTCAGGCCGTGCTCTGTGAGGTCTGGTGCATTGTGTGGAAAGAAGGGGACAGAGGAAGCCCTGGTGGCTGAAGAAGGTCAAAGGATGCTGACCTTGGCTATGAAGTGGGGGTGACCCTGCCCAGTGTGCTGAGGAGGAGCCTGGTGCCCCACGTGGGTGCCATGCACCTTGAAGAGGTGGCTCCATCCTCTCTCCCCGGTGCACCTGCGCCTGTGTTCGTTCATCTCCACATATTTGCTGAGCACCTTCCCCATGCCAGGCCCCGCCAGTCCCCATGACAGAGCTGGAAAGCTGGGACCCCGCTCTGAGAGCTCACGTGCCAGCAGGATGCGCTGGACGTGACATTCTGATTCTCCAGTAGGAACTGGGTGAACATCCGCACTCACTGGGACGCTCAGTCCAAGTCAAGGGCTGCTCTCTCAGAGGGGGGATGATCAAACCCTGTGTGTGTGCACGTGATTACAGGAGAAGGGAGTCCCCACGGATGTGACAGGTTTTCACAAGGAACTGAGGAAACCAACGTAACTTAGAGGCAAAGAGATCGCTGAGGTTGCTCCTTCCTGTGCCTTCCCTGGGTTGTCACGTGAGATGCAGGATGCCCAGTTACACGTGAATGTCACATGAACAGCAAAGAGTTCCTGTGTTCTTACACTGAAACCAAACCAAGCAAAAAACCCCAACCCCCCACTTCGTTGTTTATCTGAGACTCACATTTAACTGGACGTTCTGTGTTTTATTTGGCAAACCTGGTGACCTTAAGTGTAACAGCACGGCTTGACTTTGAAACCATTTCCTCAGTTATATAAAGAATGCAGGGCCGTGAATTACAGAAGTAATTATTTATTCGCTGTACTGGTTCTTATCTCACAGAAGTATCTGAACTAAGACAAATAGTCTCCCCCTTCCCAAATCCAACTCTCCAGGGTGACCTCTGACCTCCACTGACAATTGGAAGTGTCCCTTCCTAAGCCAGCGCACATACACTGTCACGCATGACATATTCTCCTGGCACGTTTAGCTTTCTTGGAGAAAATCCCAGAAGTAGAATTACTGGGGCAAAGGATACGCGTATCTTAAATTTTAATGTAAAACCGCACCTGATTACAGAAAGTTGGACGTGTTCCCATCTCCCCACGCTACGCGGGGTCTTTTATCCCGCTTGACATATTCTCCTGGCACGTTTAGCTTTCTTGGAGAAAATCCCAGAAGTAGAATTACTGAGGCAAAGGATACGCGTATCTTAAATTTTAATGTAAAACCGCACTTGATTACAGAAAGTTGGACGTGTTCCCATCTCCCCACGCTACGCGGGGTCTTTTATCCCGCTCCTGTGACAACATCGGTTATTACAGTTTCTGGAGATACCTTTCAGTCTAAGTGTGTGAATATCTCATCACTTTAACTTGCGCTCCCCCACCTCTGGGAGGGCTGAGTATCTGCCGCGTGTTATTGGTCATTTGCACACTTACTTCTATGAACCTCCTGTTTGCATGCCGTGTCCGTTTTTCCACGCGTCTTTTTCTTATTCATTTAAAGGCGCTCTCCACATATGGGCCATATTCAGGCTTTGACTGTTACATACAGCATTGGGGCTGCTTCAGTGTGATCGGACTGTCACCTGATCTCTGGGGCCTTCTGGGTCTCATGGGAATCACAGACGTCCAAACCCACATGGGCACCTACTGCCTGCCGATCTCATTCTGAAATTCTTGGGTTTGAAGGAACCATATGTGGCTCGAGAACCTCAGTTAGTGTTTTGTGGCTCTGGTGCTGCCCCCAAGGCAGGGGGCTGGCCGAGATGGTCCTTAAAACCCTGCCCACATTTATTGTCCTGTTTTCACTGTGCCCACGGACAGCTCAGCACCAGAGCGGGAAAACGGGCCTTGGAAGGGAGGTGGCACAGAGGCTGTCCTGCCCGGATCGTGGTCATCCCTGCCTTCCCCGAGGCCACATTGCTCTGTGACTTGACAGGGGTGCCTGAGAGGCTGCCAGGCAGAAGGAAGTGGGGAGACTCCAGTCCCCTCACACCACTGCAGCCAGACATTAGTGCACGCATTCATTCATTCATTCATTCATTCATTCATTCATTCATTCATTCATTCATTCATTCATTCATTCATTCATTCATTCATTCATTCATTCATTCATTCATTCATTCATTCATTCATTCATTCATTCATTCATTCATTCATTCATTCATTCATTCATTCATTCATTCATTCATTCATTCATTCATTCATTCATTCATTCATTCATTCATTCATTCATTCATTCATTCATTCATTCATTCATTCATTCATTCATTCATTCATTCATTCATTCATTCATTCATTCATTCATTCATTCATTCATTCATTCATTCATTCAAGGCTGTGCGTAGACAGAGGCAGAGTCTGGGGTGATGCAGCCACAAGCCCAGGATGCCAGCGTTGCTGGCGACTCCAGAGAGGAAGGAGGTAAGGAAGAATCGTCCCCCAGAGCCTTTGGAGGGAGCTCAGCCTTGATTTCAGACTCAACTCCAGAACTGTGAGAGGATAAACTGGTGTTGCTTTAAGCCATCGAGTATAACTCCATCCAGTTCGTAGCAATTTGTTACAGCATCCCCAGGAAACAGCATACCTGCCAAGCAGCCAGCGTCCTACCTTCTGGGTCCCTCAGAGGATGGATGGTACGGTGTGAGACTTTAAGCCATCGAGTTCGTAGCAATTTGTTACAGCATCCCCAGGAAACAGGATACCCGCCAAGCAGCCAGCGTCCTACCTTCTGGGTCCCTCAGAGGATGGATGGTACGGTGTGAGACTCTGTGCAAAGTGCTAAGCCGGGTAGGCCTGCAGACACCCGCAGCTGGGTGCTCTTAGATTCCTGGTACCTCATTCAGCAGGAAGAAGCCAGTGGCTGGGGAGGCCTGAGCTCACCAAGGGGCAGCCAGAGGGTTAGGGAGAGACCGGCTTGTTCGTCTGTCCATCAGGGTGACGGATCACCTTTGACAGGGCTCATGTGGCCATAAGTGGGTGTTTTTTGAGCTTTAATTAAGGAGGGCCACTCGGCTGGCAGATTTATAGGACTCTCAGACTTCCGCGCTGATATATTTCACTGGAATGCACATAACCAGGCCCATGTGGAGCAGGACAGGGTGCGTCTGATGGGGATGAGAGTAACGGGGGTGTCTGGGGCCAAATTGGCTCGCCAGGGAGATGGCAATTTTCCCTCCCCAACCCCTTGCAGGACCAGCTTAACTCTAGCCACGAGTGGCAGTGGGAGGTGCAAGGACAGAGAGGGTCCCTTGGTGCTTAGGAAGCTGAGGGAGGCCCCATGGAGATGGACCGGCAGCGGCCCCTGGCTGTGGGCAGAGGGGGCTGGAGTAACCTCTGTAGGGGAGCCAGCTGCTTCTTCAGGGGTGGGCTTGTGGCTGAGGTGTCAGAGCTCCCAAGAGAAGAGGACATGGGCACCAACCCACCGGCTGCATGGACTCTTCCAGTTCTGTTTCTTGGAGTGCAGTGGGGCCCACACAAGCCGACGGCTCACCCCGGCTTCCTGTGTCCAGAGCACAGGCCATTCCTATGTCAGAAGCATTGTCCCTGACACAGGCAGCCTTGCCTGGCTGGGGTGGGCTCTCTGTCTTTGGGGACCAGCCATCTGCCTTGCCCTGTGCCCCCCAGCATGTGGTGTGGCCAGGCCTTCTGGCCATGCAGCCGACCTGCAGGCCCAGGAAACCCAGAGGGGTTGCTGGGACATTTCCACTCCCTGGATCACCTGAGGGCCCAGCACATTTGGGGCGGCTTGGTTTGGCCAACAGGAGAGAATAAAGAAATAGCGGGACCAAAGGCAGCTTCCTCCTTGTGACACTCTCCAAAGGACAGGCGGGAAAGAGCTTTGCCGGAGGGAGCACCAGCTGGCCGACAGGCTTCTGGGAGCATCTGTCACCCTCCCTGTCACCCTTCCTCTCCTTCTGGCCTGTGGGTGATCCCAAGCTCTTAGCTCACTCTGGCCGATGAGGCAAAGAGTATCTTCTGGGGGACAGTGATGGGGACCGGTTTCTGTGGAAAGTTCTTGGCTTCTAGGGGCCCAGGACGTTGCTATGAATCTACTGCAGCCGAGCTGCTCCAAGCCCAAGGGCAAGGCCAACACTGAGGTGGCAGAGCAGGTAGGGGACAGACCTGTGTCCTTGTGGCCTAGAGAGGTGCTGAATCAACCAGCCCTGAAGCCAGCCCCAGCCTGGACTTCCTGTCACGTGACGTGCACACTGCCTCGTGGCTTCAGCCAGCTGGGGTCCGGTTTCTGTTGGTTGCAGCTGAAACATCTTGGCAGGTTCAGGTGGGATCCCTCGAGGCGCAGCAGATGCTATACGTCAGTTCCTGACAGAGTCTCCTGGGTTCTCCCTCACCCAGATCCCTAAATCCTACTCTCTCTGGGTCCAGCCTCTGGGGCACTTGTCAAACTGGCTTCCCCGTGGGCAAAGATCTCCCTCCGTCTTTATTTCATACATGGCAGGTTGTCATTTTCCTAAAAGCACACAGAGAAAATAAAGTCAACTAAACCACGAAGACACAGGTGCTGGGCAACCGTGACATTCCGTAAGCATGAATTTCTTCTCCCCAGGATGCTGCCGTTAGGATCCAGTGGGTCTAGGGGCCGGCACCGCTTGCGGTCACTCATCCTGGGTTTGCCCTGGGACACTCTCTCTTGAATTTCCATCTGAGACTCAGGGACCACAGACGTGGAAGGGCCTCTGGTGGTTCCGAGGCTGGACTTGGGAGGATTCTCAGCGCCCCCAGGATCTCGGTCCAGTCCACCCACCTGAGCTCCCATTTCATATTTGAGGGACATGCCTTGTTTTTGGCAGAGCTGACATGAGTCCCATGGGACCCTCCTTGGATTCAGATTCCTAACTCCTCCCACCTCCCCCCATAGTCTCTGCCCGGGGAATGGCCTGGCAATGCTCAGGCGGCTGCAGTCTCACAGCCTTAGGGGCATCCCGGACAACGTCTCACCTGCGATGAGAGGACATCGGACTTCAGCACTGTGATGCTGTTTCCTTCTGAAGATGGCACCGTCAGGTCCTCAAGTCAGATGACGTTTTTGTTTTTGGATATTGTAGGATTTGAACTAAAGAGAGAGAAAACAAGTGTGTTTACAGAGGGCATTTTCATATGTAATCCTTAATTATAATTTTTGTATTATAGAATGTTTCTGTCCTATCCTCCGCTATCCTATGAATAGCCTTTGGCTAATTCAGCCATTAAAAATGACTTTGTAGAAGAAGACTTAATGATTTGGTATGATAGATAGTTAAATGGAAAAAAGTTACAAAATGGAATGTACAGTATGATCCCACTTGGAACCAAAAATACACATTCTATGCATAGGAAAGTCTGGGAGTGTATATACGCTCAAAATGTTAACAGGAGTTATTTCGGGTTAGTGGGATTATGGGTTATTTTTATTTTCTTCTTTTTACATATGTGTGGTTTCTAAATTTTCTGCAGTGAATATGTATAACTTTTATAATAAGGAAAAAATTATCACCACAAATCTTGCCAAAAGCTGCTCAGACTCCCTGACCAGAGGTGGCCCAAGCCTCCTCTCCTGTGCTGTAAAGCCCCCGTGCCCAGCCCTGGGGTCCCCAGGGTGGCTACAGCCTCAACTTTCCCCCACCCTGGGCATCCTTCCCTGGTGCCTGGGGCGACCTGGGCTGGGCAGAACAGATGCTGGTTTTCGTTAGGTTGAAGGATGGAAATGCTGTTTAGAAAATTCCTTGGCCTGGGGCCGGCCCGTGGCTCACTCGGGAGAGTGCGCCTCAACTTTCCCCCACCCTGGGCATCCTTCCCTGGTGCCTGGGGCAACCTGGGCTGGGCAGAACAGATGCTGGTTTTCGTTAGGTTGAAGGATAGAAATGCTGTTTAGAAAATTCCTTGGCCTGGGGCCGGCCCGTGGCTCACTCGGGAGAGTGCGGTGCTGATAACACGAAGGCCACAGGTTCGGATCCTATATAGGGATGGCCGGTCATCTCACTTGGGAGAGCGTGGTGCTGACAACACCAAGTCAAGGGTTGAGATCCCCTTACCGGTCATCTTTTAAGAAAAAAAAAAAAAAAAGAAAATTCCTTGGCCTGGCCAGGGGAGAAGGGAAAAGTCATGCAGGAACACGGAGGCCCCTCCCTGTCAGGTGCACACAGTGCTGAGCGGGGACAGGTGGGTTTATCCACCCCTGTTTGGCGATGCCTCTATTCCTCTACCTACGACAGCCAATGGGTGTGGCTGGGGCATGGCCTTGGGAGGGTTCCTGAGGTCTGGACCCGCTCCCTCAGGAGGAGGGCATTGGCCCCTGTGTCTACCTGCAGCTGGGGAGGATGGGAAGTTCGGCTGTCCTGGCCCTGGGGTTCCCTACCAGGGAGGAGGGCAAGTCTGTGTGGCAGAGCAGGAAAAGCATGGCTGGGTCCAAGCCCCAGCTCCCTGCCAGCCAGGATGCAGTAATTCTCTGAGCCTCGGCTTCCTCTGTCTGGACAATGGGGTGACCTCGCTTCACGGTGATGCTGTGGACGTTCAATGGAATCTTGAGGGTCGAGCACCTGGCTCAGGGCTTGAAACAGGACAGGTGATGAGCAAGTATCCATTGTCTCTCTTTCTTTTAAGGAATGTTGCATCCAGTTGGCAAGACCCCCTTCCCTTGGCACAAACCAGTAAAGGCCACAGGTGGAGCTTCTGTGTATCAGCCGACATCAAACACGGAGTGCTTGGGCCTATTTCAGTAGGAGCCGCACTTCCCCCCTGTAGTCTCCAGATGAAAGGAAGCCATAGAGCAGGAGATGGTCCCTGTGGCCTTGCTTCTGTTCCAGGATTCTGGAAGGTTACTGTGTGGGTGATTTGAGCTCAGCAAGCCACTATCTGTGCCTTATGCCCCCTTTCCACCATTATCAAGGTGGGGAAAGAGATCAGGGCCCGGGCTGGTCTTTCCCAGACAGCGAGCTCCTCACGTGGACTCATCGGCTCTGGCGATGACTTTGTGATGTGTTGGGAGGTCAGGGGAGGGGTACCAGGGTGATTCTGTCATGCCTCCCTGAAAGGAGCAAAGCCGAGGTCTGAGGACACATCAAACATGGCACCGTACATGAGCGCTCGGGTCGTCTCTTCTCGGTGGGACCTGAGCCCCGACACAGCAAAACCCGGAGATGACTGCAGATCCTAGGAGGACCCTCTCCCAGAGTGGCCACCCCCTCTCCAAATGGAGCAATTGCCCAGGCCATGTGCAGGTGTGGGTGGGTAGCAGTGGTCAGCACCGCATGGCTGCTGCAGGGGACAGATCTCTGAGATGAGGGGATCACTGAGATCACAATCGGATTTACAGAAACTGGCTGGACACATTTTCAGGAATCCATCTGGGCTCAGTAAGAGGTAGAGTTGTTCCCTTTTCTGGATTTCCAGGAAGCTTATGTTCTGGAGAAACTGGGTATATTTGCTGCCAAATGGGGCTTTATTTTTAGCCAAATGTGAGAAGGGGAGGGGGTGTCCCCGGAGAGGCGTCCCGGGCTGGTGTTGGGACCCGGCCTTAGAGGGAGGGGTGCTCCCTTCTGCAGCTCCACGTGGGCCGAGGCGTGAGGGTGGGCGTGGGCGGGCTGCTCAGTCTCCCCGTGCGCTAAGATGAATACCCAAAGCAGCCAGCCATCACGCGTTCTAAATTTACAGGCTGCTTGTCCTTCACTGTTGCTTAAAAGCGAAGCTGCCTGAGATGCACAGAATGCTAAAGCTGGTGAGAGGCTTGGCAGTGCCCCCCGGTCCCCCCACACTCCCTGCTTGCCTGACCAGCCCCTCATGCCCACCTGCTGCCTCAGGGCAGTGAGTAGAGGCTGGCAGGGAAGGGTGGGCACCTGGGCTGCAGACCCTTCTGGGCTGGCAGCAGGAGCCCCTCCCCCTGCAGGCAGTCACAGTCTATGTGGGCACTGAGAAATGGGGTCTGGGGGCTTGGAGATGACAATGGTGCTTCTCTACATGGTACCTTCCAGGGAGGAGTCTGCTGTTCTTTTTCCAAGGAGAAAGTGGGCAGGCTTGCCGCCGACTGCCACGAGCCAGACCTGATGGCGCCCCGGGCCTGAGCGGCAGCTCCAGGGACCTCAGGCCAGGACCCCTCCCAATACATCCAAAGCAATTCCACCACTAAACCACCATGCTGTTAGGATCCGCTGCCACAGATGGACTCCTTTTATAATGTGGACATCTCCCCAAGCTCCTAGAGGCTCCAGCCTCTGGACTCCCCAGCACCTTGCACATGCCTAATGGGAATGTCACATTGTTCTGCAATGATTATCTTGTCCAGGCTTTGTCTTGTTCCCCCAGTCCTACCATGGGCACCCCAAGGGCTGGGACAGTCTTATTAGTCTCTGAAGTCCTAGGGCTGACACTGGGCAGCACTGAATGAATGAACGGCTGGGAGTGGCTATTCTTGCTTGGGTTTCCCCAACCTCACTTGCGGGCCTCTTGGTGCTGAATTGTCACTCATGGGTTCCATCACAACCTTCAAATACTGTCCCTCAACCCCAGGGCTATGGAGGAGGCATGGAGAATGTGTGGCTCTGGCATGCAGGCTCCCCGTACATCCGCTGTGTTGAATGGATGAGTGCATGGGGGGTGGTTTATCTACAGGGAGCTGTGGGCCAGGGTGCAGAGAGAGGCAAGGGGACATGGCATCACAAAAGTGGCATTCTGAGTTGTCACCCCTGTTCCCCAACAGCTGTCTCAACCATCCAGGGCAGGAAGGGCTGGGATGCCAGCCCCCTTGCAGAGGCGAGGCATGTGGGCTTCAGAGAGTGGCTCTACCCAGGCTCAGTGCAGGGCCGTTGGACCCCCAGGGCCAGGAAGCCCTGGGTGCAGGGACCTTCTGGGCTCGGTTTGCCCAGACACCCTTGTTAGCCAGCTGGACAATCAATTGTAGACTTAAGTTTCTCCCTAAGTTTGATTTTGTCTTAAAAATGTTCTGCCTAGTTGGATTTTTATCTTCACTCTGAAATTTTCTTAGTTTGGGTTTCCTGCCCTGAATCCCATCAGGACAATTCTACTGCTCCATGGCACTATCTCTTCTCTGAAAAGGTGACTTTGAATTGAGTTAATGCTGCAGGTGGCTCATGCGAGCTTGGCCTCCCCAAAGTTCACCGAGCCTCCTTGGCTGCATCCCTGAAGTTTCTCTCCAGGGCGAGTACAGAGAATACAGCTTCCCGATTTCTCCTCTCCACAGGTGCGCTCAGTGCCTTCTCAGCCCATTAAAATACCCCTTCTCTCCAGGCTTTGTAGAAATTCAGACTCGCTCCTACGTGGTGGAGATGTTCTGGAGCAGGGGTCGGCAAAACTTTCTCTGCAAAGAGCCAATTAGTAAGTATTTTAAGTGTCGCAGGCCAGACAGTCCCTTGCATCTACTCAGCTCTGCTGTCCTAGCATGAAAGCTGCCTTAGACAACGCAGAGCAGATGGGTGTGCTGCGTGCAGTGACACTTTATTTACAAAAGTAGGCGGTCAGCTGGGTTCGGCCCCCACTGTAGTTTGCCAACACCTGTTCTGGAGCCTCCAGGGACCCCTGGAAACAGTCGTGCCCCTTGCCCTCCTTCTGGACGCTGCCCTGTGTTCTGACCCTTTGGGGTTGGCCACCTCCCACACTGGGCACCACTGACCGACGCTCCACTGGAGCCAGGCCTGCTCTTTTGCAGGTATCCCACTCCTGGATCTGAGCTCCCGTCCTTTCCTGCAAGTCGTAGGTAGGATGCAGAGTGACACTTTTCTTCCCTGAGTACCTTGCTTGTGGCCTCTCTGGCCTCAAGTGCACCTGAGGATCTGGTGACGTGTATGGGAGGCAGGATGGGTGAACCTTTGTTGGGCTCTGCAGCGTCCCATGTAAACAAAAAGAAAATGTGCCCTCCCCC
>NW_007737561.1:11194-15007 GCF_000696425.1 Galeopterus variegatus | reverse complement strand
GACAGTCATCCCTTATGCAGATGGGGACAGAACCCATGATGGCGAGGGTGTGGGCAGGGCCATGCTCCCTCTGAGGCCTCTAGGGGAGAAATCTTCTTCGCCTCTTCCTAGCTTCTGGAGGTTTCCAGCAGTCCTCAGAGTCTCTCGGCTTAGAGATACATCACCCCAGGGTCGCACGACCTTCTCCCTGGTGTGACTCTCAGTGCCCTCTCTTCTCCAGTTTCATCTGATTAAGGGTCCACCCTACTCCAATAGGGCCTCATCTTCACTTACGTCTTAGTTACATCTGCAAAAACCCTATTTACAAATAAACTCACAGTCAGAGGTACTAGCAGTTAGGACTTCAATATGTCTTTTTGGGAGACCCAGTTCAACCCACAGTGAGCACTGACCAAGCAGACAGACGGGGGCGTGAAGGAGGGGAGGGGGCCGGATGTGGCGCACCCCCCTCCCGGGACCATGTGTCCCCTCCCGGAGCCGCTCCCGACCGGTTTCAACGAGGCGCGCCCGACAGCGCCCGAGCAGGTGGTCACGGACGCGTTCTTTTGCTATCGTGGCTGCCAGCGCTCCAGGACCAACTGGGTTTCACAAAAATAGTTGTATCGTCTGTTGCATGTACCGCATCCCCTAGAACAGGTTATTAACGGGGGTGGGGAGTTTCAGAACAGAGGGAGGTGTCCTTGATTTGCAGAGGGTGCCACTGTTAGGGCTCGGAAGCCTGCACGGAGGGAATAATGTACAGACATACACGCATGCAAGCCCTTGGCTGGGAAACAGAGGCACGGCGATCCGCAGTAAGACAGGAGAGAGACAGGGCTGGTGGGAGGGGGCGAGGGGGGAAGGGGCCGGGAGAGCCTACCAGGCAGATCTAGCAGCTGAGCACAGAAGTTCCAGGCACAGCTGCGGAACGCACTCCCTGGGTCCTTTTTTAGTGTTGAGATTTCAACATGGATGGACCTTCTACCCGCAACGGCAGAAGGGGTGTTTCTGGAAGATCTGGCTTTTCATGTCTTTCCAAGAACGACAACTGTGGGGAAAAAAGAAAGAAAATAAAAGAAAAAGGACAGCACGGTTGCAGCAAGCTTACTTGAGGTCCTGGCAGGAAGGAGGAGGCACAGACTTTCGTGTCCCCAGGTGTAGACAGAAGACCAAGAAAAGAAGCTAAACCCTCTTTTGTTTGGGAAGGTGGTGGAAGGGCGCTTTGTGCACTGAGGCAGGAGTGGCCTGGAGTTGGGGGAGGGAAGGTGGGGTCCAGCCAGGAGGAGAGAGGTTGAGCTCAGGCTGCACGGGGTTGGGAGGCGGACACCTGGCCCCTGGGACTGGCCACGGGTGATGGGGTTGGCAGGTGACGTGTGGGTCTGCCAGCTGTGGGGTCCTCCTGTGCCTGGTCACTGCACAGCCCCCAGCCTTGCCGCTATAGTGCTACCAGCAGACAGGGGCTGGTCTGGTGTCCCATGGTGGTTGTGTTCCAAGCTCTCCTATGTGCTTGGTTCTCACACTCCACACGGGTGTTGGGGGAGACAGAAGATGAGTCACTGTCTGTGCAAAACCCTCTGCACAGAGAGTTGGTCCATGTGCACTGCGACCCTTTACATCACATGTGCCAGGGCACCAGAATTGGGAGCCAGTATCCAGTCCGTGACCAGCCACGGGGTCTTGGGTCAGCTGGGATGGCTGGACCCCTCTCTCACTGCCTTGGCTGTTTTCCATCTGCCAGTCCCAATGTCCTCTGCTCTGCCCAGTCCCTCCAGGAAGATCAGGGATGCTTCCTATTTCATGACCTGGCTCAAGAGTGGGGCTGGGGCCACCAGGCATTTGGGCCACTGTCCTGCATCACTCTTTGTTGTACGTGTCAGTGGGGGAGGTGGAGCCCCATGGCGACTCCCTAGGATTTGCTGTCATGAGAAATGTGACAAACATGTGTGGGTGTCAGTCCTGGGTTCTCCTCTCTTTTGGGAAGGAAGTCATTTGGCTTGATGCCATGGTCTGGTTTCATAGATGAGGCCATTTCATCACGAGCCACGTGGGTGCTGTCCACCGAGTGGCATCTCCTGGTGGTGTTGTTCATGTGCTGCCTGGGCCAAGTCTGGCTGACCTCCAAAGACGTGTGTCCCCTCCGTCGTGCCTGGAAGAGGCAGACCAGCTGGGGCTGCCCTCCCGGCTCTACTAAGGAGTGTGAGGGGAGGTGATGGCTGTCACTTCCAGGCAAGGTGGTTGAGAACTGGTTTGTGAACCTCCTCTCCTGGCCCTCGTCCTTGAACCGTGGCTGATGATGTCGGGACTACTGAGAAGCCACAATGTGGTGGAGCCCAAGCAGCCTGGGGCCCCGAGGTCCTGCGTGGAGGCTGACATTTGTACTGGAGCAGACCGTGACGGCTGTGAGAGGCTGCCTCGGCAGCTGGCATGTCCTCATGGACCCCGCCACTCTCCTTGGGCTGGCCCACCAGGCTGTGGTCAGCAACTTCTGTTCTGGGTGGGGGATGTCCCTAGCATTTTGCCAGTTGTCACAAGAGATTGGGTCAAAATTCTAAATAAAAACAACTTTTCATCCCTTTTGAATTGAAATTTACATATAGAATATATACTCGAAGAAGGAAAGAAAGTCCCGCTGCAAAAATCCAAGCTTAGAAACTCAGCGATGATTGTTGGTCGTATAATACGCTTCCCAAAGACTTCCAGTGACGTTCCTTTAGACACTGAGCTCCCGGGAGCATGAAGTCTTCGGTTCAATTCACACATAGGTGATCGCAGAAAACATTCAGAGGTGTGGATAATTCTGGAATGGGGTAAGAGAGGGTGCAGTGCACAAGCTGCGATCACCAGGGTGCAGCCCTCCTGAAGGATGAGGAGTGGTTGTCGTGGAGACGAGGACAGCAGCCTCTCAGTGTTTGGTCAGCTCATCTGGCACTTGGTGAATCCAAGTCGTGACAGCAGGAGGGCTCTATGGGGCGACGTGAAGGCTTCTGCTTTCTGGCTGGCTTGTGTTCTGGCAGACTGGAGATTCTTGCCACCTGAGGTCCCTGCGGTGCTTTAATTTACAGCAGCGTTGTCAACCAGGTGCGATTTTCCCCCAGGGGACATGTGACAATGTCTGGAGACATCTTTGTTTGTCACCATTGGGGGTGGAGTGCTACTGGCATCTACTGGGCCAGGGCTAGGGGTTCTGCGTAACAGCTTACAATGCACACGACAGTCCCCCCAACAGAGGAAGATCCAGCCCCAAATGTCAATGGTGTCGAGGTTGAGAAGCCCTGATTTGCAGGAGCACCCAGCAAGGTTGGGGGGGGGTGTCGTCGGGCTCTTCCATGCTACAGCCACGTGGAGAGTATTCTCTCAGTACCACGTGGGGCACGTGGTGTCTGGCGGTGAATCATGTGCAAGAGTCCTTGTTATCCAATTGTGGAACTGTGTGGCCGTGCAGCACTTGACGCTGATGGAGCAAAACCAGGCCTGGGGGGACCCAGCTGAACCCACCCGCGAAGCCCTGTGACAGGCACGTGGCAGACGGGGGACCCTTTACATTTGCTCCAGGGGCAGCAGCAATTCTCCCAAACACAATGCCCCACGCCTGCTCCAGACTGAGCTCTGGACCCCAGGTTCCACTCATTGTTGGGGAGGAAGAGAAACAGCTCTCAGATCTGGAAGTTGACATCCTGGGGAGGTGGGGGTTGCTACGGATTTCAAGGAAGTCGTTTGGCAGTGAAATCCCAGGGCGGGCCTAACTGCTGGCCATGAGAGCGAAGGTGTGTTCTGTTGCTTTTTGTCTTTAAAACCATCGAAAGGGGCTGGCCTGGTGGCGCACTGCGCTAGTGC
>NW_007737561.1:8644-10205 GCF_000696425.1 Galeopterus variegatus | reverse complement strand
AAAAAAAAAAAAAAAAAAAAACCATCGAAGGTTGCTGGAGGAGAGAGCTTTTCTGCCTCCATTACCGGGGAGGAGAGGCCTCCACTAACCTCACGTGAAGCCATTTGCCTGTGTTAGTGCTGAGACAGAGTGTTTGTAAATATTGGCTCTGGGGAAATGGCTCTGAACCTGCAGTTTGTCTGCTTGTGGTGGTAAACCTGCCTGAACCCTGTTTTCCACAATACCCTTCTGTCAAACTCGTTTTCTATCCTAATGGGGAGCAGGTTTACTTCATTAACTCAGAACTCTCTGGAATCCTGGGTTCCTCTCTCTGGAGGAAGACTAGAAGGTCCCTGATCACAGAATGGGGAACCTCAACGGGATCTTCGGGATCATTTAACCCGACGAGGTAGTCACGAGTGCAGAACTAAAATCCAAGCCTTCAGACCCCAGGAAAATGCCTTCTCCACTTAAGGATGGGAAGCCTCGGGACCCCCTCAAAGTGCACCTGGGAAAATAATTCAAAGGCACTGAGACCTCAAAGGGACAGTGAGAGGAAGGTCGTGGAGAGGCTGTTGGGGTGGGAGAATAGGACGCGGGGCTTTTGTCGTACCGCACCCAAGAAGGACCACTCAACATACATTAGCCAGGTTGGCAGGTTTGACTTCCATTAGTTTTATATTTCATCAATTTGTGTTTAATGTGTGGGTTTGGCCAGATTTTTCTTCCCTATGGGTTGTGAGTCCCGAGGACAGGCAGCTGGTTTCCTCCTTCACTGTCCCCCTTGCATTTGGGTATCTGCCCGGAGCTCGGCACGCAGGCCTGGGAGCTGTCAGTGAACCAGTGGGTTGCTCCATCTCATCTCTTCGATCAGCTCATGGGGACGCCTGACCTTGGTAGAGAGAGAAACTCGCCACTGAGAACTTTGGTGTTTTCACCACAAGACGCGTGAGGAGTCGGGAAGCTCAGTGCCGAGTTTGGGGATGTCCCTGGGAGCATAGGATGACCTTTCCTTCCTCCAACCCGTTTCCTGCCATCTGAACACATGGACTCAGTGGGGTTTGGTGGTGTCTGGTGACATTTAGGCAAGTGTAGTCCCTACTTGAAAACATTTAAACTTTTTTTTAGATTGTGATAAAATACATGTAACATAAAATTTACCTCCTCAACCATTCCTAAGTGCACAGTTCAGTGGCATTAAGCACTTCCACGCTGTTGTTGTGCAACCACCACCAGCATCCATCTCCAGAACTTTCCATCTTTGGAGACTGAAACTCTGTCCCCATTAAATATCAACTCCCCACTCTGCCACCCGCAGCCCCCGGTGACCACCGGTCTACTTTCTGTCTGTGTGAGTTTGACTACTCCAGGGACCAAAAATGAGTGAAACCAGCTGTATTTTCCCTTTTGTGTCTGGCTGGTGTCACTCAGCATAATGTCTTCAAGGTGCATGCATGCTGCAGCATGTGTCAGATTTTCCTTTCTTTTCAAGGCTGGATAATATTCCGTTGCATAGGTGGGCCACATTGTGTGTATCCATTCATTCATTGATGGACACTTGGGGTGTTTCCAGCTTCTGGCC
>NW_007737561.1:0-8058 GCF_000696425.1 Galeopterus variegatus | reverse complement strand
CCACATTGTGTGTATCCATTCATTCATTGATGGACACTTGGGGTGTTTCCAGCTTCTGGCCATTGTGGATGGTGCTGCTGTGAACATGGGTATCCAAGTGTCTCTTTGAGACCTGCTTCCAGTTCTTTTAGATACATACCCAGAAGTGGGATTGCTGGATAAAGCATGTGAACTTCTCATTATGATCTTTTTCTTCTGTGTCTGGAAATTGGTTAATATGTCATGGGGGGTGCGCAGGCAGAATACAGCCCCTGCCCCCTTCTTATAACAAGGGAGCTCCTGCTCTGGATTTGAGGTGATCCTTTGGGTGTCTTTCTCTTTCTCCTCTTCCAAAGTAGTCAAATCCAACATCTACATGCTGGGTTCCATCTCTGCACCCAAGGCACACACAACTGGAAGGCACAGCAGCTCTGCTCTGCTCTCCACGCCTTTCACCTGCTCTGATGTTCACTGGGCATCTTCTCTGAGTCCCTCTGCTAGGGGCTGTGGAGACACAGAGATGTGTAAGAGACAGTTCTTGGCCTCAAGTAGCTCCACATCTAACAGGAGAGCAAGACGCATGCATAGTGAAGTGAATGCTGGGCAGGACACTGAGAAGGGCTTGGACACACAGAGGCAAATGGGGTCAGCAAGGCGGGGGGCCTCCTCGATGAGCTGACATTTCAAATGCACTCCCAAGAGTAAGTGGGACTTGGACATGTGACGTTTGGTTGGCATCCAGAGGTTCTTCTCAAGACCAAGGGAGCTTTCCCTCAATTCCCCCAAGAAACTGTTTGCATAGAACATCTCCTCTTTTGATAAACACCAACATGTTGTCATTCTCTTCTTCACTGTAGGTGAGATCCAACATTCCCGGGATGAACCCCATGTCCGCTCTGGGAGGAGAGGTGGTGTGTGGTGTCCAGGGTGGGAGGACCTTATTAAAGATGATACTGCCTTAATGCAGCAAAGCATCTCTCAAGACGCCAAAATGCACCCTGAAAGTAGCTGGCGAGACCCGATGGACAGAAGGTAGCTTGGGGGGTGGGGATGGCCGCACAGGGCTCCAGCCCGGGTGCCAGCAGGAGAGGTTCTGTGTCTGGAAGAGGAGTGTAGGACCTCCAGCTCCCAAGGAGCGGTCTTGGAGGAGGGAGAGAATGTCTGGAAACCCTTGGACTTGGGGCACAGCGATACCTTTAGTAAGACCTCATGGCACAGGGCCTGAAGGATTGGAGCAGTTTAGAAAAACAGGCATCAGAGAACAAAGTCCTCCTAAAGGAGTTTGAGGACTTGGGACACGGGGAGCTGTGGGGGTTACACAGAGCCTCGGAAACCCTGTTTTTCAGCACTGGAGGCAGCAATATGCTTTAGAAGCATCTCCAGCCACCTGAGTTTCATTTCCAGGGTCTTCCCTCCCTTGTGGCCATTGCTGGTCCCACCTCCTTCCTGGAGGAGGCCAGCTGGCTGTGACAGTGGGGGCCACAGTGGGTGTCCTCTGCCTCTCTCCTGCCCTGAGTCCTGCCACAGTAACCTCATGGAGATTTTCAGATGTCTGCCTTTCTGTGCATAGAAATCTGTTAGGTTATGGAATGAAAGGTTAAACTATATAGGATTTTTAATGACCTGAAGTAATTCACCTATTTAGCAAAAAAATACATAAAGAATATGTAAATATCAAGTCCCAGGACTGCATAAAAATACTCTTTGCTCAAGGCACTCCTTCTATGGTGGACTCTGCCTGTACATGATGAATTATCCAACAGATAATGCCCATTGATCCTGCAATCCCACTTCAGGACACAGAGCCAGGAGGTTGCTAACACTGCCCGGACTTCCTTGTACCAGGATTCTTATAGCCGAGCCAGCAGTGGAGACGCTAGAGACCCCCTGCAGGCCTGCGAGGGAGAAAACAGTTGCACAAATGTCTACACGATCCTGCAATCCCACTTCAGGACACAGAGCCAGGAGGTTGCTAACACTGCCCGGACTTCCTTGCACCAGGATTCTTATAGCCGAGCCAGCAGTGGAGACGCTAGAGAACCCCTGCAGGCCTGCGAGGGAGAAAACAGTTGCACAAATGTCTACACGACACTGTCATTGAGAGTGACAAATATGCTGATGATGCATTTACATAGACTAATCTATGGAAATAATATCAGATTAAAAACCATGGAATGGGGAACAGATTTGTGACAGTTGCAAACGCAGGTGGATGATGGAAGGTCCGTGTGCTCCTCCGTGCAGCCAGCGCTTGGCGTCTGAGCGGCTACCGTCCCTGCCCTGAAGGACGCAAAGTCAGCGAACCAACAACTACAGTCCGGGACTGGTGGTGACCAGCGCTTGATAGGGGTGGGCCCCTGAGGGACAGCCCCCCGACCCTGCCTTGGGGGTGTGTCCTGCAGTAGGGAGGAGCTGGGAGCAGGGTCAGAGCATGGGGGTGGGGTGGGGTGCAGGGGTGTGCAGAGGCCCAGGGCAGCGGGTGAAGGTGCCGCTGGACCGACTGGGCACTGGCCTGGGGTTTGTGTGGTCGAGCACAGAGTCCAAGACAGACAGCGGGAGGTGGGGACAGAGCTGCCAGCCACAGGCCAGTGGTGGGTGCCCGCTGCTTCCACGTTAGTTTGGTTGACTGTGTTTAAAAAAAAAAAAAAAAATTGGGTAACAGCTTTAATGAAATATAATCACGTACCATACATTTCACCCATTTAAAGTGTACAATTCAATGATTTTTAGTATATTCGCAGAGTTGAACAACCGTCTCCCCATGTCAGTTTTAGAACAATGTATCACCCCAGAAAGAAACCCTGTACCCTTCGCTGTCACTTTCCAGTCCCTCCGTCTCCCCCAGCCGTGGGCAGCCACTAATCTACTTTCTGTCTCCATGGATTTACCCACGCTGGACATTTCATGTCCGTGGAATCCAATATGTGGTCTTTTGTGACTGGCTTATGTCTCCACTTAGCATAATGTTTTCATTTTTTGTTTATTTCTAAGTTACCACTAACATCCAATTTGTCACTAAATATTTTTAAGAGAGAAATAATGAGTCTTCTCCAGCCAGGAAAAGGAAATCCAGCTTCTTAAGAATAAAAAAGGCGGCGCTGTGTTTCAGGACGAGGAACAGCGCGGGAGGGGCAGGGGCTGGTCTCCTCCCCGTGTGCGGCTCTCCTAAGGCTCGAGGGGGAAGAATCGGGGTGCCCTGTGCCCTCCCGCCACTCAGAACTCTGCCCCCCAGCACGCCCCCGCCTGTGATGTGGGGGGTTGGGAGTGGGGTTTGGGAGCCGGGAGGTGCAGGTCGTGGGAGGTCATGAGCGGAGAAGGGAGTTTAAATTCCTGAATGAGGGGGGCAACGGTGCTGGGAAAATAGAATAATTTAATCAGGCTCCTCCCATTTCAGGGCCAGTTGGGGGGGGTCCAGCGCATTCTCTGCAAACAAATTGTGTGTGTGTGTGGGTGGAGTTGGTGTGCACGCGAGGTGCCACTTCCAAGGACCTATTTGCCAGTTACCTAGCTCATAGACCTGCATGTGGGGGGTCTGGGACCCAGCCTGGCATGTGAGGGCCCTGGGGACCCGGCCTGGCGTGTGAGGGGCCTGGGGACCCGGCCTGGCGTGTGAGGGGCCTGGGGACCCGACCTGGCGTGTGAGGGGTCTGGGGACCCGGCCTGGCGTGTGAGGGGTCTGGGGACCCGGCCTGGCGTGTGAAGGGTCTCGGGACCCGGCCTGGCGTGTGAAGGGTTTGTGACCCAGTCTGTGAACGGGCTTGAGGGGCCTGTGAGCTCCAGACCCAGCCCTACCTCGACAATTGGTGGCATTGTCGGGATTCTGACATCAGCTGTGGCACCACAATTGGCCCAGTCAGCAGGATCACGGGCAGGTAAAAGAGCTCGACGATTGGCGTAGTCAAGGAGCACTACAATTGGCAACGCTGGCAGGATTCCGACATTAGAGTCGCTTTATAAATGGCTTCTCCCCCCACCCACCCTTTCCACCTTGAACCTGGGCTTGCTGCTCCCTGAGCCAGAACATGGGTGATATCCAGGCATGGCCACCCTGCTGGCTGATGTCCCCTCTGGGCGGGTGAAGGAGGGTGGATTCCAAGAGGGGGCATCTGGGGGCTCCACACGGACCCGGCACCCGTCCTGTTCTGTGGCGTGCAGCCGTGCGGGTTGTGTTTCCATCACCTTTGTCTCCCCCCTTGTACTTTGGCCCCTGCCCCTCCAGAGACGGGGATGGCAAGAGAAGAAGTCGGTGTCTGTGGGGCGCCGTCTCCTGTTTGTGCCTTGGCTGCAGCCAGTCACCACTCCTCCCGTTCACAGAGCAAGATGCGGCCTTAGCCCATGTCCCAGGGGCCACCTGGCACCCAGAGGCCGAGCGCCTGCTCAGGGTCCCACAGCGTCTGGACAAGACCCACCGAAGAAACCCAGCCCCGAGTCAGGTCGGGCTCACCCTGGTCTTGAGGGAGCTCTTTCGTTCCCATCTCCTTTTAGGGTATTTGTAAGAAAAATAAAGTTATTATTTTTATGTTGTTTTTCCTATTATGACATCAATAATGCTTATTATAGAAAAAAATACCATAAATCATAAAGAAAGAAAACCTCATCTATCATCCTGCTATGCTGAAATGTAAATAAATAGGTCATTCTGCCAGTGTTTATTGAGCACCTACTGTGTCCCTGGCACAGTCCTTGGCAGTCCTTGCCCAGGGCCACTCACTCAGCTGGGCGCCCCTCACCTCCGCCTCTGCCAGGCCTCTGGGTGTAAGTCACCTCCTGTGTTGAATTAGCTGATTTGGGAAGCCCCTGCTCAGGCCAAGAGCTAACACTGCTCCATCTCAGACCTCCGGTGAGTGCCCTCCTGCCTTGTGTCAGGAGTGACTGGGCCTCATGGTCAAGCCCGCCGGGTGCTGAACCAGCGCTGTCCCTCCCATGGCAGAGGCTGGAGGGCAGGGGCTACTGCAGTCCTTTTCAAGTGTGTGATCACTGCAGGCAGATGACGGCATGGTTAGAGGACACCGTGAACTAACACCCCCCTGCATAAAACTTTTTATCGTGTTCACGACACCAGAGTGCCCTTCATGGACCCAGAGCGTGGTTTTCAAGTGTCTGCCGCAGGAGGTGGGTATGCACAGTGCTCGTATGTGGTGTTGCTTGGAGCTGGGATGTCCTGCCCGGCTCAGCCACTCCCAGGCCCTGCCCCCCTGGACCGGCCGCACCCCTCTCCGAGCATCTCTGGAAGGAGGAGCACGTGCCCTGCCTCGGGAGCAGGGGCTCTGAGCACAGAGCGGCCCAGGCCAGTGCGCTGCTGTCAGGGCTGTCACTGACATGCATTAGGGATAATGCGGGGGTCTGTGGAGGGAGCAGCCCTGGCGCAGACCCTCCCGAGCAAGCGCCATCACACGAGGGGAGTGCGGTGGCCTGCGGGGTTCTCTCTGCTGCCCCCGCCCTTCTCAGCTATGGCAGCCAGCCTCGTGGCCTCCCTTGGCTTCTGTTTCCTTTCCTACCTGCAAATGGAGGGTCTGCCCAGCTGGTCACCCCACCTTCCTGCTCCAGGGATCTTGGGTTCTAGGTGGGGGGTTCTACGTGCACAGGTGATTTGCTCACCTGCCTTCTGGGGAATTGTTCTCCTGGGCTCTCCTGGGGACAGCTGCTCCCTGATGTCACCTGTTCTTCATAGCCAATTTGGGCCAGGGCTCAGGCTCTCCCAGGAAGGCTGTCACTCTGAACGTGTGTGCGCGTGTGTGACAATGTGTGTCAGCACGTGTGTGCGTATACACATGTGCCTGTGTGCGCTGGTGCGAATGCTGGTGTGGGTGAGAAGAGGGTCCCCGGCTACACACAGCGCAAGGGGGGATGAGCTGTGTCTTTCCTGACCGCTATGTGCATGTCTGGAGACTTCTCCCAGATAACCAGCTGTGGCTCTGACAATGGGGCCAGGGCCGGCTTTACCCATGTGCCACCTGCAAAGCCGCACAGGAGCCCACACACAGAAGGGCTCCTGCTTGGTTTAATGCTCAGCTGTTGCCCTGTGAAATTTGAACAAGGGCCTCCAATTTTCACTGTGTTCCAAGGCCTGCGATGCATGTAGCTCTGCAAAGCCGCACAGGAGCCCACACACAGAAGGGCTCCTGCTTGGTTTAATGCTCAGCTGTCGCCCTGTGAAATTTGAACAAGGGCCTCCAATTTTCACTGTGTTCCAAGGCCTGCGATGCATGTAGCCGAGCCTGGCAGGGACCCCTTACAGCACAGGGGGACGCTTCCAGTAGATGCTCCCTCTGGAAGAGGCCCTGCCTGGGGCAGCTGTGCGTGGCGCCTGGCCAACACCAAAGGCCCCACCATGCTCGGTCCCTGCAGCCCTGGAGGTGAGCCTGACACTAATCCCATCCCCACGCTTGGCCAGCCTGAGGCCCAGTGGCAGGTGCCAGCCTCTTTGTGGCTGGCGCCGTCTGCCCCCAGGCTGAGGTGCCAGGCTCAAGCAGCAGAGGACATTAATCACTTGCAGGCTTGCGTCCCTGTACTTGAGGCAGGGCAGAGGGGGGCTGGCTGGTGGGCTGGTGGCTGGGAGGTGGGGGATTGTGGGAACGTGTGTTGCTTTGGGTGGGAGTGCAGGCCGGATTTTAATTAGCATCCTGCGTCCCAGCACCTGCCCCCAAGACCCCCGACGTGTGCACTAGGGAGTGCAGCTCGGTCCTCAGTGGCTCCAGGCTGCTCCCTGTCATTGCCCAACATGCTCTTTCTTGTCCCCAGTGCCATCCCCAGAGACAGAGGGCTTGGCAGCCACTCTGCTCTTGCTAGTCTTTGGCTGGTGGGGACAGCCTCGGTCCCACCCCCGCCCTCGTTTGCTCAGTCTGCCGCCTTGACACCTGCTCCTGCCTGCCCGGGGCACAGCCTGCTCGCCTGGCGTCCTGCCTGCTGACATGCTGCCCAGGGAGCCCCTTTCCAACAGGGGATGAGGCAGGGAGGAGATGGCCTTTTTCCAGGAGAGGGGGGCATTGGCAGCCCNGGGAGG
Organism: Galeopterus variegatus; assembly: GCF_000696425.1. Classification (NCBI taxonomy): domain Eukaryota; kingdom Metazoa; phylum Chordata; class Mammalia; order Dermoptera; family Cynocephalidae; genus Galeopterus; species Galeopterus variegatus. The sequence goes on along the minus strand of NW_007737561.1, from coordinate 1,076 downwards.
TGGCAAGGAGGCCTGAACATCAGCAGACCTGCATTCCAATTCTGGCTGGGCTACCTCCCAGCTGTGGGATCTCAACTCTGAGCCTGCTTCTTCATATGAAACACTGTGACAATACCCATCTCAATATGTGGTGGAGAGGGTCATGTTTGTGTGCATGGAGTAAGGTGGAATCTCAGGGTGTGGCAGTCACCAGCCTCATCAGCGTCATAGGGGATACCCAAAGACTCAGGATCAGCCCATCAAGTGTCATCCAGCCTAAGACAAAGTGTCACCACCAGCTTGAGGGGCCTCATGCAATGGGACACTGTCTCAGGCACTCCAGAACTGTTCCACTCACCCCACATGGTAGAATCAATGTCCCCAGCTATGGGTGCAGGAAAGAGAAGCTTTAGGAACCCTTAGGAGGGCATGAATGAAGGGGCTGGTCCAGAGCCATTCTGGGGTTGGGACTCACTCAGCAGTGACTTGAGCCCACGGATCAGGTGATGGGTCACTTAGCTGGAGCTCAGTGACTGTGGGTGGAGTCAGCTTCCTGCTGGCGCTGACCCCAAGACTCCTTCTACCTATACAAACCCTTCCCAGTTGTGGCCTTATCCGTCCTCTGGGAAGCTGCCCCAACCACATCTTACAGAGGAAAGAACACGGGTTCAAATGCTGCCTCTGCCACTTTGAGATTGTGCCACATTAGGCATCCTCACCCCAAAAATACTACTACTACTCCTTACCTCATTGAATACTGGCACGGTATGCCATCTGCCATGTTGAGTGTCTTACATCAGTATGCCATCGCCATGCTGAGTGTCTTACATCCTTTGCCCATTGAATAAGACCATCCGCGGAGACAGATGTTAACATTCCTTCCATTTAAACACCAGGAAACCAGGGATGAGAAACCTTAAGTGACTTGCTCACGGTCAAAGAGCTAGTCCTTGGCAGAGCTGGGATCTGAATCCAGCCCTACATGATTCTGCAATTCCATCCATCCATCCAAATGAATGATTGTGTATGGCCTACGGTGTGCAGACACTGGCCATGAGGTCGTAAATGAGAGCCCTGGTCCCTGTCTAGGGAGAGTA
>NW_007737560.1:51477-51758 GCF_000696425.1 Galeopterus variegatus | reverse complement strand
TAACACCAGAGCAACTCCACAGACTCGCTCGACAATTGGTAAACAAACATTTTGGTAAGCCGTGTGATTGCAAGGGAGGTACTGTTCTTAAGTCCTCCCTCACCATACATAGCCATCGTTGATTGTAGTGCACATTTAGCCTATTTGGCTCCAACTTCTCCTGCCTATAGTTATGTAGAAAAAACCCAGTTTGCACCCACTGACAACGATGGCCCTAAGTCTTGTCCCTGTCAATCTTTTGTTGAAACATTACATAGTACTTGTTATGGTTCATATCAATT
>NW_007737560.1:48137-49032 GCF_000696425.1 Galeopterus variegatus | reverse complement strand
ATGAAATACATACTTAAAGTTCAGTACAGAATGCAGGCTAGCTCAAGAGAGTGAGCACCTACCTGCTAAAAGTAAACTTAACAGGACAGTGAAGTACACATACCTCAGACAGCAAAGTGTGGGTTGGCTCCAGAAAGAGAGCAACAACCCTGCCTTCCCCTGGGATTTAGTTTTTACAGTTTTGCTATTTAATAAATATTTAGTTAAGGTTGTGGTTCCCAGTTATATAACATAGTCTTATACATGCTCACTTGGTCTCCTTTCGAGCATGTTCATTGGTCAAATCCTATCACATGGATCAAACATACTCAGGAATATTCTGTGCTCTCTAGCACCTCAAATGAAGGTCATTGAGCTACCAGGGTTATATAACCATTCTCTACTGAGCATGCCCAGCCACTAGAGTTGCATAAGCCAGCCCCTTGTGGTCTCTTTCCCCATGTTGGTGCTGAGAATAGGTCTAACTAGCAACAGTAACTTCCCTCCAGGGGAGGGCCTAGAGGAGGGCTGGAGATGTGGGAGAGTGGCTTGAAAACCAGAGGTGTGCCCTGAACCCTGAGCCCAGGGAAACTGGGCACCTCCTATCTCCACGGGATTTCTTGGGAAGAAAAGGAAATCACTACTAGTTAAATAGAAGTAATAGAATATCCTAACTTTCTGTGAATTCCTGGCCAGGTCTGAACCTGAATATTACTCCAGGATTCTTGAAAATACCTTCCTTTAATTTCTGTATTATCTTATATGACTCTTAAATACTATAAATTTTATGTAATAGTGGAAAAATAATGATTAGGCCTAATCACACTATTGCATTAAACTTATAGTATTTAAGGGTCATATGAGATAATACAGATACTTAATACCAGTGTATTGTCACATAGTACATCTAAAAAAA
>NW_007737560.1:45669-47331 GCF_000696425.1 Galeopterus variegatus | reverse complement strand
TCATATGAGATAATACAGATACTTAATACCAGTGTATTGTCACATAGTACATCTAAAAAAATGGTTGTTATTATATTATTGGAGATACAATTCCAAACTTCAGAAGATATTTCTGGACTGAGGATACAGAAATCAGGACTGCGTACAAAGACATATTGAAATGTATTAAGTCACAAAGCGTGTGTGAAAATAAAAAGAACACAAAAAGAAAGATTTAAGCATGGCAAAAGCTAAAAGTGGTGGAGGAAGAAAAACAATCTGACAAAGGAGCCATTGTTGAAGTTAGAGAGCTAAAAAATTATCTGGAGTATGTGATTACACAGGAATGAAAGGAAGGTATTTTCAAGAATCCCAGAGTAATATGCAAGTTCAAATCTGGCCAGGAATCACAGAAAGTTAGGATATTCTTTTACTTTTATTTAACTATTAGTGATTTCCTTTTCTTCCAAAAAATTCCAATGAGAAAATATATTATTGTCATACACGGCATTTTTAGAAAAGTTGTAAGAAAAGAATTAAACATTTAACATTTGGTTTAAAGTTGTAGTTGTATATTCATACTTATAGAAAATATTTTATCTATGTGATATTTTATTCACTAAATTCCTGCTTAATCATTTTCAGCTTTGGTGTTTTCATATCATGTGCCATGTTCTATGTGCCTTTTTTCCCCCATTTTTTTATTATGGTAAAACATATATAACATATGGATTGCCATTTGAGGCATTTTAAAACACACAATTAAGTGAAATTAATTGCATTCACAATGCTGTGTAACCACTAACTCTATTTCCAAAACATTTTTGTCCTAAACATAAACTCTGCACCCATTAAGCAATAACTTCTTGTTATTCCTCCCCCTTCCCCCTAGCCCCCTCCCCATTTCTGGTAACCTCTAATCTACCTCTGTCTCTGAAATTAGTTTTTTTCTTTTTAATTTATTTTTTTCTTAATTGACCCATGATAATTATATATATTTATGAAGTACAATATGGCATTTGGGTACATTATATAGTGTGCAATGATCATATCAGGGTATTTAGCATAGCCATCACCTCAAACATTTGTCACCTCTTTGTGTTGGCAACATTCAACATCTTCTCAACTAGCTACTTAAAGTTATACAGTAATTTCTTATAGACTATAGTTTTATATCCACTGACCACCCTCTCCCCAATATCCCTCTTCTCTCAATTCAGTAAGTTTGAGATGGGGCCTGACAATTTATATTTCTAAAAATTCTCTCGGTGATATAGGTGGCATAGATAATACTGGCATGGGACTCACTGCTTTAGGATAATGTTTTACATCTGTTTGTTTCTTGTGATTCTAGAATACAAGAGAACAATGAAATTAAGCTTTTTGCCTTTAGCAAAACATGTGTGGTAAGATCCATCTTGAACAAAATATTGAGGGATTGTCCCTGTCCTCTAATGGAAAGAATATAAAACTCTAGGTACAAGCAGCATTCCCATCTGTTTAAAATAATTTATTCAGTACCCCATGTTCATAGAAAAAGATATTTTCTGGAAATATGATTCCTAAGGCACATAGAAAAATTACATTTACCTAATTATGTCAATTTTCTGAAATAAAAGTCTTACAGAAGTAGCAAGTCCAAGTTGTCTCAATTTAAGAGGAAATTGTAAGTTGCTTACTTTA
>NW_007737560.1:43547-45230 GCF_000696425.1 Galeopterus variegatus | reverse complement strand
CACATAGAAAAATTACATTTACCTAATTATGTCAATTTTCTGAAATAAAAGTCTTACAGAAGTAGCAAGTCCAAGTTGTCTCAATTTAAGAGGAAATTGTAAGTTGCTTACTTTAAAAATAGAAAAAGTGTAGCTGATCAATCAAATTTAGAAAACTCTATGACATGTTAGCTTCTTAAATGTTTTTAAATTGCATTGTGAATTTAAAGTATTTATGAGATCAGACTTTTTAAAATGTACATATACTTCCGAAAATTTTGAAAATATAGTTAATATACATTGGCATTAGCCACACATCAACATTTTATTTCATATAGAGTGTATGGAGATGTCTTAAGCATAAATCCTTAAAGTCTTTGAACATTAGATAATAGAAGGTATATTATGACGTTTGTAACACACCGATATTTCATAATGGTATATAGAATTTTACATATATGCATGTACAAACACACAGTTCTGGAAAACAGATGTAATGATTCCAAAGTGATGATATAATATTCATCCATGGGAATAAAAGTAAGTGCTACCAAGTTTAACATGTAACTCCAATATATGTTTTGAATGAGAAAATGACTGAAGAGGATAAAAACTGAAGAATGTTTTGTTAGAACATAGACCATAATTAGATGTGACAAAGTTCCTTGCAATTTAGTTTTTATTAAGTTTAATGTAATATTTCTGTCAGATATAGGATTAAAGATGTTCATTTCAGTATGTAAAGTGGACTTTGAGCTATATCATTGATTTGNATAGGATTAAAGATGTTCATTTCAGTATGTAAAGTGGACTTTGAGCTATATCATTGATTTGAAATTCATCAGAAGTGTGAATCATGAACTCCATTTCTTTCCCATGGCATAGCACATCAACCTTGCATATGATTGATCATTTTTATTGCTCTCTGTAGGAGCAGACACAATAATCCCTGAATGACGTGCTCTATTCTTGGAATTGCTGACTCCATTGGTAGAGATGCATTATGAGACTGATCATTTGAGAAACTGTATCTGAATTTAATATCTTTACATTAGCTGAACTAAGATTTCTCTTGATAATGAGAAAAAGCAATTTAAACAAATCTCTTTATTACAGCAGTTGCACATTTCTATCTTCCCTCTTATCAATGATAAATTGTGAGAAGATAAAATATGTATTTATTGTCTTAAGATTATGGTTTATTAAGTAAAACAAAATTAGGTATATGCAGACAGATGTTATTGAACTTGGCAAACTTTAGTTATTCTATTTAAATAAAGCAAGTACAGGGATAGAAATAATTCTCAAACTGCTTCTTGTATTATCACTAACTCTTTGTTTTGATTTTAGAAATTTTTAAGCTAACTTATTATTTTCACAATAACTCCCTTGACGAGTATCTGGACTGATTCTATGAGGAAAAAATAGATCATTTTTCAACATTCCATTGGGGAAAACTCATTTTTTGTTGGTAGATTGACAAGGGGAACAAAAAATAATGTATCCCGAGTAATCATTATGTATCAGGAACTCTACATATTTTAAAGACACCAGATAGTCTTAATTTTACTAATGTGTACTGGCAAATGAAATTCAAAAGGAGCATCTGGAGACTTCGAATGACATATTGAGGAACCAATGAGAGAGTCACCTGCCTTAGAAGTTTCCTTAGAGCAGTCCTACAGCCAGCACTCCCTTTCCAAA
>NW_007737560.1:42578-42821 GCF_000696425.1 Galeopterus variegatus | reverse complement strand
TCTACTTTTCATTTACTGAATGTTAATTAATGATAATGCTGATATATAATCAGACATTCATTTTATCATTCATATGGGAAATTATGTTATCCCCTTATCACAGTACAATTCCTAAAAAAGAAACCCTCTTAGAATACTAGAATTGTGAAAGACAGATAATACCTGATTTCTAATCTCTTACACATTTTTTTTTCCTTTTTCTATGCAGAGTCAGTGATTCCTGAGAAATTATCTGAAAGGTGT
>NW_007737560.1:36289-42083 GCF_000696425.1 Galeopterus variegatus | reverse complement strand
CATTTTTTTTTCCTTTTTCTATGCAGAGTCAGTGATTCCTGAGAAATTATCTGAAAGGTGTAGGGCAAGGCCTGTGCTTTTTTTTAAAAAAAGCTTCTATTGTATATGTAAATAAATGCAACTAACATATTCTGCTTAAGGTCTCTTGCATCATAGTTTTATAGATTTCTGGTCTTATTTCCCCTCCCTCTGAACATAACACAAGGATGAGAAAAAGCTGAGAATATCACAGCTTATTGTCAGTCAAGACCAAATAAGAAGAATAATCACCATTAATGGAAGTTAAATTCCAAAGCAAACATCACTCAGTGAAAGCATAATTTTCTCCTATTCTTTTAACAGTGGTATTCCTTTAACCCTGCCAAATGTAGGGATAAATGTGTACAGACAAAATACACATATGTAACAGTAAGCTGTATTGAAAAAACTTTCCTCTTAAATAGACTTATTACAATATGTAGCTATAGAGTCATACAATGGCTTGTATTACAGAAAATAACACTTCAGTTGTCATTTTCATTTCCACATTGAGGAGTGTTATATTCCAATAATATAAAATGTAAGAATGATGTCTAGTCCCTTTTATTCATATTTTGTAATGCCACCTAATTTCCAATTGGCATGATATATTTTCAATATTTATGTAATTAAATTCACAGAAAGACAAAACTCTGCTCTAGTCCTCCAATCATCATATAAGTGATGTTATGGGGAAATTTTCATTGTTTGTTTGTTTGTTTTGTAACTATTAAGAAAAACAGAGAAATTTAAATGGTTAAGTTATATGTGTTTCCTCTGATAGTCAAAGTTCACCCACATTCATGTCATTTGATAAAACAGTGCATAAGAAAATGTAACAGAGTGTGGCCTAGTTTATGGACAAATCAAAGTGGCTTGAAGTATGGACAAATCAAAGTGGCTTGAAGTATGGACAAATCAAAGTGTCCCACGAGCTGGTGTTTAAAGTATGATTTTTATTTGTTTTAAGAGTCCTGCTGACAGACAGAATCTTCTGCCTCAGAGCTCATTGACAGAGCTCCAGCAGGATGGAAAACATATGCAAGAGTGAACTCAATAAAACTTCAACAGTGTCTAGAATATGAGAGAAATACTTTTAAGTGTGCATTTACAGTCAAGAATGCAACCAAATCATGCACATCATGATCTACTTCACAGGGCAAAAACACTTTCTAAAACAAAGATCAAAAGATGCCAAACCACATTATGAAATTATTTTTTAACCTAGTAAGTAGAAACTAAGCAAATTAAAAACAGAAACATTCTAATGATCACAGTAACATTTTGAACGTAGATATGCAAATCTACTTATGACATGAACCAGTAAAAGGGAACATTCTTTTTCCTTAACAAAATTTCATATTATTTTTTAATGTAGTAAAGTATACATTTATTTTTGGTGGTGTTGTCCATTTGTCAAAATTATCTCAGTTCTATAAATGAATGTATTTTTGTAGTGATTTCTTTCTGATCATACTCACTCTTTTTGACAACTCCACGTTTTTTTCTGATTATAACGACTTCATGGAATATTATGTAGTTCTTGTGACTAAGCAAAAAAAAAAAAAGATGAACAGAGTATTTGCAGAAGCCATTCTGAACACCTGCTTAGAGAACTAGCACATTTTCAAGTAAAATGTTTACTAGAGCCATAACAAAACAAAACACTAAAGTCAGTGTATAATTGGACAATGGGAGGAAACAACTGAGAAAGTAAGAAAAATGCAGACTAGTGCTGAACAATTAGTTGGGTCGTCTCATTCACAGTACTTTTGGGGATTTGGTGTATAATTTGTCAAACTCGGGTAATAGAATAGGCTGAATCTGACAAGCAGTCTTCTTGTGGTACTGAACAATAAAATAAGGTCATTCACACATTGACCCAATTTCCTTATGGAAATACAGGCATCAAATCCTGCCTTTTTTTTAGAGAAGACTGCAAGAAGGCTGAAGACAGATCATAACGTCACAATTAAGCTGACTATTTGCCCACGGGTCAAAAGTCACATGAGTTATTATGGCATTGCATTGACAAGGAAGAACAGTAGTTCAGGTTTGTGGGGAGGCAGGTAATATGGGAATGTTGAAATACAATGGTAATATGTTTTTTTAATGTAGAATGGCAAATATGTAATATTCAAATTATCAGTTTAAATGCAATACATTGTACCTCACTGGCTGATGTAGCATAAAATCTTCTGGTTACTCGTGTATTTCAGAAAAAAAAGTGTTTATGAAATTGTTTCCCAAAGTCGAGAATTTGTCTTCTTCCAAGATTGTGGTTGAGCTGGATGATGCAGATATAGTGCACATACGAGGGATCTTTAAAAGGTTTGTGGAAAATGCATATTAGGAAAAAACTATGCATAGATTGAAAAATTTTTGCAGCAAAATGTTATAACATGTCTGAACAGAATCTTGTTTGACACACTAAGAAGGATATCAGTTTTAGAATATCCCCTAGCAGAGTATGTAAACTCTACTAAAACTAAAGAAAGAACAAACATCACATTTATGGTGAAGCTTGGATTGAAGAATAGTGAAAACATTGAGCTTTACGAAAAGCTTATGGGGGATGATGACCACAAAGATATCAGCAGTTTACAACTGGATAACTCATTTTAAGAAAGGACCAGACAATGTTGAACATGAAACTGATAGCAGTAGACCATCCACATGAATTTGCAAGGAAAAAATTAATCTTGTTCATTCCCTAATTGAAGACGACAGACGATTAACAGCTGAAACAATAGCCAACACCTTAGACATCTCAATGGGTTCAGCTTACACAATTCTGGTAGAAAAATTACAGTTGAGCAAATAACTGTTGCACCCAGATCAGCTGCAGACAAAAGCAGATATTCAACAGAAATTTTAGACAAGTGGGATATGATCCTGAAGCATTTCTTCAAAGAATTTTAACAGGAGATGATGCGTGACCAATATGATACTGAAGACAAAGCACAATCAAAGCCATGGCTACCAAGAGGTGGAAGTGGGCCAGTCAAAGCAAAAGCAACCAGCAAAGATCAAAGGTCATGGCAACAGCTTTGGGAGATGCTCAAGGCATTTTGCTTGTTGACTTTCTGGAAGGCCAAAGAATGATTGTATGTGCTTATTATAAGACTGTTTGGAGAAAGTGATCCAAAGCTTTAACAGAAAAGTGTCAGGGAAAGGTTCACCAGAGATTCCCTTTTCACCATGACAATTCTCCTTCTCATTCCTCACATCAAACCAGGGCAAATTTGCAAGAGTTTCAATGAGAAATTATTGAGCATCTACCTTAGAGTCCTGATTTAGCTCCTTCCGACTTTCTTTTGTTTCCTAATCTTAAAAAATCTTTAAAGGGCATTCATTTTTCTTTAGTTTATGATGTCAAAAATACTTCATTGACATGGTTAAATTCCCAGGACCCTTATTTATTTAGGGATGGGCTAAATGGCTAATATCATTTATTACAAAAGTATCTTGAACTCAATGGAGTTTTTTGTTGAGAAATAAAATTTTTATTTTTCATTTTTGCGTTTATATTTCATTTTCCATGAACTCTTTGAAGTCTTCTCATACATAGAAACCTAGTATAATTGCTTCACTATAGTGATCAGCTAAAATTGTGTTGAGATTCAAGATATAAAAATCTCTGGTTAAGCACCATGTGATACAAATGCATGAATGAAAAAATGTTCTACATCTGTGCACTGCATTACAACAGCCATTAGCCACATGTATCTGTTGAGTACTTAAAATGTGGCTGGTTTAATAGAACTGAATTTTTAATTCAGTGTAACTTAAATTAAATTAATTTAAAAGAGCTGCATATGGCTAGTGGCTACCTTTTTGTGCAGTGCATCTCTGGACCATAAAGATATGGTAATTAGAATGAGCAACTCATCAGATATCTAGTTACAAGGCAACCATTTGGCTGGGAATTTGGTCTTTTATATATCTAAGTTTTACTTCTGACCAGAAGTTCAAAGGTAGATAATCAGGTATTTTTTTCTGGAATTCATTAATTCAATCAGAAGCCCAGTTACTTCTCATGTTTTGAGTCTACCCTTCTTATGGCATACAAGTGTGGCTCTTCATGAAAGTATGATATTTTCAGAAGCTCCAAGAATCATGTCCTCATTTAAAATATCTTGAACAGGAAAGGAAAAAATAGCATCCTCTCATATCTCATTCTTTGTATTAAAAAAAAAAAAAAAACATTTTTAAGAAGATATCCCACAGACTTTAATTACATTCTATTTGTTTTTACAGTTCACATGGGCAGAACTAGCAGTGAAGGTTAATGGGAATGTAACTGTCTGACACTTTTAGACTGAATAATGGGAGACAGGCTCATGCAACGAGGAAAAGGAGGAAGAAAAATGGTGAGTAAGGCACCAACAGTTTCTGCCAGGCATGATACTAGTCCTAAGGAAAATTTCAGCCTGGAAGGGGAAATGAAAGTAGAAAAAAATAGAATATGCTGAAATATATGCCTCAGTGAAATGTAAAAATGTACCAGGGACCTCTAGAGGTAAACAATGATGAAAGATGTGTTTTTAGTATTTGACAAAAGGATTTGAGAAAGGCACAGAGTATAGCTCATTTAGACCAAGGCATGTGGCATGCAGTGAGGCATTAAAATATATGAACCTGGAGGGCTTGTTAAAGGTTAAGACATCTGAAGCATATATACCATAATACAAATTTGCATATCACATGGTGGGGAAGTGCTGAGCAATTATCAACGGGATTGATAATATTAGATTTTTTATTGATTGCCGTAATATTTAACTTGTACCAGAAAGGTAAAGTCTAACAGAGACTTCTCATGTTTACAAACACCACCACACCCAAACTGGTATTATACCCTACTTCCCAGCTTTATTTTACTCCACAGCAATGATCATCTCATAATATATATCAAACCTTTTGCAATATGCTCATGTCCCTCCTGCCAAAACCTCCCTGGCTATTTATTTTACTATCCTCTTCCTTACTTAGCTTATTCTAGATACACTACTTTTCTTCCTGATTTTCATTCATGTGTCCGTCATCTCCCTCTTTGGGACATTTAAAATTGCTGTTCATTTTGCTTGAAATTCTCTTTCCTTGGATATTCCCTGACTTCATTCTTCAGGTATTTGAGAAGTTTGCCTCAGAGAAACCATCCATCAGCAACACATTTAGTGTTTCAACCACTACCCCCCTCAACAGAAAATTCTATACATATTTCTAATTTTTTCTATTTTTAATATTTCTCATTGAACGTATATATTTCAATTGATATTCTAGATAATGCACTATATGAAAATTCTAGGGTTGGAGAGAGATTGGATAAGGGGCATAAAGAATTATTACTGTTCGTAATAGTGAATATGCTAATAATATTGATTTGATCAACATATGTTGTACACAGGTGATGGTAGTCAGTGTTGTACCCCAAAAACATGTATAATCAATTATGCTTCAATAAAAAATAAAAAGCAAAGAAAAAAATTGAAAAAAAAATTCCATAAAGTGCAAGGATTTTGTCTGTTTACCTATCCATGTCAATTAAGCACACAGTAGACTCCTTATAAATATTACTTGAAAGAATATATTGATGTTTTATAATAATCTAATTCCTGTAACTATCTCTCTCTTACTAATATGGTCCTTCAGATAGAAATGACATGTTGTTTGTTTATATGAGCACTTCCTGTTTAAGACCCATGCAAAAATCGGCAGACCCTGCACACTAATAACATATGGTATCATACATGTACCAACTATGAGCTTTATTTGG
>NW_007737560.1:19180-36081 GCF_000696425.1 Galeopterus variegatus | reverse complement strand
ATATTACTTGAAAGAATATATTGATGTTTTATAATAATCTAATTCCTGTAACTATCTCTCTTACTAATATGGTCCTTCAGATAGAAATGACATGTTGTTTGTTTATATGAGCACTTCCTGTTTAAGACCCATGCAAAAATCAGCAGACCCTGCACACTAATAACATATGGTATCATACATGTACCAACTATGAGCTTTATTTGGTTCTAATAATATTGACTTAAAATATGAACTATTAACAAGTACTTAATTTATTTTTAAATCATTATTTTTAATGGATGAATAAAAATTGTATATATTTAAGGTGTACAACATAATGTTTTAAAATATGTATACATGTGGAATGACTAAATCAAGCTAATTAGCATATGCATTACTTCACATGCTTATCACTTTTTCTGTAATGAGATATTAACCAATATTTTAAAATAAGCATATTTGAATTTAAGATCCATATAAGTAGGGAAGCTAGCTCTACTTTTTCACATAGAAAAAATCAGGTAATAATCAACTATTAATTTCCTACTTTACAGAGGGCATATGCTCCGTAGTTAAAAAGTAGCCATACTCCTCACTTCACTTTATTCATTTATATTCCTTGACTTTCTTGATATTTTAGTTTGCAAACTTTGGTATAATTAATCGAAAACTTGAGAATAATGCAAAAAAATCACTTTTCACTAAGTATAAGAATCTCTTTACAGGAATTGGTTTTAATTACTTCTATTTGACAAAATATAACTATTTGTTGATAGAAGAATTTTACTCTTATTGTGCTAATGTGCATGTTTTGATAATATTATAATTATTTTCTGTTTTTCTATTCAGTATATTAGCCAATTCAATGAATTAATTAACTTCAACTCTCTAAGTTAATTAAATCTAAAACATTACAAAAAGGCCTCTTGTCTTTAATTAATAATTGGCCTTAAGAAAATCTGGATAGGAAAAAAAAGGAGCAAAGCAAACAGGACTGGGAGTCTGGAAAGCATGAATAGAGGTTGATCGACTTGAAATATTCTTCAGCAATGGTATCTGTCAATATATTTTAGAGGTCATATAATGCTATGGCAGGTTTTAAGAGTAAGCTGAGAAGACATTGAAAGGAATTTGTGACCTTGAACCACAGTGAGAAGGGAAGTTATACAATCACTCACCCAACAAACGTAAAGGAAAGCCTACTCTTTTTCTGGCTCCAATCCAGGCTCAGCCATTCTATATTAGACATTTTCTAAACCTTGACTGTGAGTCTAAAAAATTCAAAATAGTCAAAGGAGAAATTTGTATTTTATTCATTTTCATTCTTAATTGATAGATAAAACTGTATCTATTTTTCATGTACAATATGATGCTCTAAATTACATATACTTTGGGAAATAACTGAATCTAGGTAATTTACATATATGCATTACCTCACATAGTTATCATTTTTGTGGTGAGAGTACTTTACATCCACTCTCACAGTATTTTTCAAGAAGACAATGTATTGTTAACTATAGTCACCCTGTTGTACAACAGATCCCCAAAAGGAGTGCATTTACATGGTTAAAGTGTATACAATGTTTGAAATTTGTTGATGTCATTGCTCTAGTACAGAAGATAAAAGGATAATTCAAGAGAGGAGCTTACATTTATAAGATCGAATGTTTTCAAGAAGGTGAAAGTAGGTGATTCCAAAGCTCGTGAAAAAGGGATAGCCTCTGACTTGAGTTAAGGGACACGGGAAGTAGGGTAGAGTGCGAATGAGATGCAGGTGGTTTGATACATCTGGTTCTGGGAAGAGGAGGTCTTTACTATCCAACTTAGTTCCTATCTGTTATCAATATCTTTGTAGATACCTATCGCAATATCTATATATTGTAATATACGGAAACATAAGGCATATCATCCACTAAGTATGAGAAGTGATTTAAAGTACTGGAGGATTGAGGGGAAAAGAGATGGTATAAAAATAGATGTTGTGAAGTATGAGAGAGCACACATCATAGTGAAGGGAGTAGGATGGCTGGACAGTGTGAAGGAACTATTTGATGTCTTTGGTGATGAATTAGGGGAGGTTACTCAACATAACTGTGTGATTTTTTTTTCTTCCCAGCTATAATCAATTGCTGAGATTCTGGAGTAAACTAAGCTAATAGTAATATTAATAATGATTACTGCACCATGTGTTGTATTAAACACCTAAAATATATAACAATAATGTGCTCAGTTACAATAACCAATCCAATATCACACATGATTTTGTGAGATTGAACCCAAAAAATATTTGGGTTTATCCAGTGTGAGAAATGGAGGAAAGGAAGGCCAAGATATTAAGCGTGTGGAAATGGAGTAAGTCCTAGAGGAAGTAAATAATGAAATATAAGTAGGTAGTGGGATACGTTATATCTAGATATCAGACATAGCATGGTTACTAAAAAGCCAAAATCAAAGGGGTTTTTTTGAGAAATGGAGGAAAGGAAGGCCAAGATATTAAGCGTGTGGAAATGGAGTAAGTCCTAGAGAAAGTAAATAATGAAATATAAGTAGGTAGTGGGATACGTTATATCTAGATATCAGACATAGCATGGTTACTAAAAAGCCAAAATCAAAGGGTTTTTTTGTTGTTGTTTTTGTTGTCATTTCCTTCAAATGAGTGACTGATGTTAAGTACCAAAAGGTATCTGAAAATGAGGCAGTCAAGTACCAATGAGACCAGGGACAATAGATAAAGAAAAAAAAAAAAAAAGAAAGAAAAGAAAAACAGTGGGAAAGGAGTAATGATCAACTATGAATATGAATGAACAACTAAAATCACTGAGTGTGGCACTGATAACATGATTGGCCACTAGTTCTTATTGTCTTGTAAAAAATAATGAAAAGTGACTTTAAGAGGCCAGAATGAACATTGAGAGAAGCATGAATATTAAATAAAAAAAATAACTGTATTATAAGTCTTCAATTTAAAGTCTCGACTCCATGTTACCTGTAGAATGCCTCTGGGATGTTCTTTTTTTGCACTGCCTAGAGCTAATCCAATTTTCCTCATTTCTATAGCTGCAAACAGACACAAGTTCTCAGATGATATTTATGTCATTGCCTATAAATATGCAATACCTTTCATTTCCTGGTGTTTTCTTTTAAGGATACATAATTCAAAATTCTAAAGATGCATCCTTCTCTATTTTTAAGCAAACAAGTGCAAATAGTCAATCTTGAGTAGATTTTTTGCAATGTGACTAATGTTATTCTTGCATTTATTTTCAAAGTTTTCTTTTCAAGTTATCATTTTTGTAAGTGCATATTGGGTTCCTTAATCAATAAATAATTTTATAGAAACTCATACATCTGTAAGTACCATATAACACAGAAAAGAAAAAAAAGAAATTTTTGTAATTGGATTAAGTGTACCTGCCAGAATTTTATATTTAAAATTCAAAATTGCTTTTTAGATCAATAGCTACAGGGTTTAATATTGTTCAAAAAAGTAATTACTTTCTGTAAATCTTTGTCCAAGCTATCATGTAAAACATTTGTCTGATCATCATGACAGAAAAATGTCTTCAAAGGAAATATATATGTTTCATACAATGGACATTTTATCTCCTGTCATAGAAACCTCTTCTTTTTATTTCCTTCAGAAGTTTTAAAGAGAGAATCTTTAAAAGAAATGTCTTTATATAATTGCAAATAATCACTTTTACTTAGGTCATCTTGTATAAAATAGAAATAGTTTGTCAGTCTTTTGTGTTCCCCATCCTTTTTACAAATGAGGTTTTATATTGAGCTCTACTGAATATTCTCCATTTATAACAGTTTTAAAACGTGCTTTTTTAACAAAGTATAACCTGGTTCATAATTTGCACATATGTAATATGTTTTTTTTTCTTTATTTTGCTCCCAGGATCCCTATTAACATGCTTTTATTCACTTCACTTCATCTATAGAGTTTTGTATGCTTGATATTTTATCATTGATATGTAATGAAGTTAAATCTATTTTGTATTTCTTATCCTAGACTGATATATAGTTCCTTTTTTGATTTATTCAACTTTAAACTTACTCTAGTCCTCTGGCCATACTAACTTAACTAAAAACATATTGACTAAACATCAACCAAAATGCACTTTCAATTCTCCAAAACAGCTCAAACTCAGCATTTCCCACTCACTTCTTTAAGGTCAGGTTCTAAGTTTATTTTGCAATGTTTCTTACACACAAATAATGTTTCAGTTGTTTTCCCAAGATGCCATTTTATTGTGTTCAGTATCTACTAACATTTGTAGAAACAAAAATACATATTTTGTATCATTAGTTCCTAAATTAGCATACCATACTTTTATGTACAAATTTGTAAATAAATATTGAACAGTAAGTTTTCTCTAATGAGGAAAATTGATCGTAGAGAAAACTAAATTTCTAGAATGGGTAAGTCAATGACTAATTAATTTTTGTTGTACAACTCCATTTCTGTAGGTTTTTCACCAGCAGATTCAACCAAACATGGATCAAAAATTTAAAAAATAAAATAAAATAAAAAAGGATGGTTGTGTCCATATTAAACATACATGCACTTTTTTTTCTTGCCATTATTCCCTAAACAATACAGTAAACAACAATTTACATAGTGCTTACATAGTATTAGGTATTATAAGTGATCTAGAGATAATTGAAGGTATACAGAGGATGTACACAGGTTACATTTACATACATGTGTTCTGTAGATGCCATATTGACAAACCTTTAAGTGATACCAAAGCATTTCAAGTTTATTTAGGTTACAGACACAAAGACAAAAATTTCTAGGTGACAGGGAGTTGTTGAGTAGCAAAAAAAACAGTAGAGATATACAGGCCGAATATAAAAACAGACAGTTTACAATTGGCCTTACCGCTCCTCACCTTTTTCCCTACCTTTTTCCAGTCCATTGAATTACTGATCCTATAATGTACATTATTAATTCAAGCAAACTTCCAACTTGATCTTAGAATGGTAGATTTTAAAACAAAAGGTAGGATCTAAGGAAATGTCATCTACCTTCCTAGAACATTGTTTATGTAAAAATAAACAAGTGAAATAATCTGCTTTCAGAGGAGGCATAAATTATTCTAAAACATAGAAGTTGGAGTAGTACATAATGATCAACTATAGAAAATTTGTAGAGCTTAAAAATGACAAAATGGGATAATAGTGGGGATGTTTAGTATACATATCTCAAGCATCAAAAATCTAATAGACAAAAAGAAGCAAGCATATAGATACAGTGAAAAAAATGTAATTTTAAAAAGTGGGTAGTCTAGGTATATCTCAAACTCTCTATCCCACAAGCAGATAAAGGTCAATCTCTTGTAGTGAACATCAAACACCTTAAAAAAACAAAACAAACAAACAAACAAAACCCCTCACTATTAGGCCATAAAGAAAACCAGAATAAAATCTCCAAAAAATAAGTAGTATAAAATCTTTTACTCATCCTTTATTCAGATAGGTAGTAAACCCTTTGTCCAGCTACTCCGGGCTAGGTGGAAATCAAGCATAACCTAACATTACGTTTGATTCTGTGTTAAATAAGCTCAAGAGAAACTTAGAAGATTTGAAGCATAAGTAAAAGAAGAATTCAGGGCATTCAGGACATTGGGAAAGAAAAAAATAAATGTGTCCAAATTCCAGAACATAAATGAGGTAGATTTCCCATGGTGAGATTTCATTTGCTCGTTGAGAAAATAAATAAATAAAAATAAATAAATAAATAAATAAATAACACATAGGAGAGCAAAATAAAAGTATGGAATAGGGGTGCAGAGGATAAGAATGTGCCTTTCAGGCTTCCTCATAAATCCTGCAGACAGTGGAAATACTCAAAAAAGAAAAAAATGCTGCATTTTGTCCAAATGATAGCTTTGGAAGTGGATTTGCCATTTTCAAGCATGTCTAAGTAACGTCAGGGAAGGAGTGATCACACAAGAAGGCCTGAGCTGATCTGGGAAACGTATGGATTTCAGAAACGTATGGACAGATGACTGGGGGACCATCCCAACACATTAGCACTGCAAAGGACTTTGGAACTTTGGCAAATAGTAAGAGAGTGAGAAGAATGGAAAATCTAAGAATGTGTGAAGTTAAAAATTTCCATCACTTCAGTGGAGAAACCATAAAAGCAAAACTAGCTTGAATCATGGAAAACAGAATAATTTTTGTAAACACTTTATGGACTTTGATTATTATTTATTACAGATTGAAAAAAACATTTATGTGGTGCTTAAACTAGGCCGTGGATTACACACTGTAAAATTTTAACAGTCATTTTGATGCAAATATTTGATCTTACGAATATATGATGTTCAGAAGGTAGATGTCTTCTCAAAAGTTACTGATAATTTCGACGGTGTCATTGAACTCTGATGAGATTGAATTAAAAGAGTTCTGTGGAATATTTATAATCCTGACCTGATGCAACAGCCTGGAGAAGGAAGTGAAAGTGGGTGAATAAAAGCTTTTAAACAATTTTGGAACACCTTGTTCTCTCAATTTCCTGGAGAATATCTAGAAAAAGAAGTAGAAGCAAGATATTTTTTCAAAACACTTTGTTTTAATATCTTCTACTAGCAGAAACTAAGCACTGTAAGCTAGGGAACATAAAGAATTACCACAAAATTTAAAGTTTCTGCTATAAATTCACAAAGTGTATTGATCAAGCCAAGTTTGGCCTAATTATGTAGTTTATTTGACCAGCAAAATGTTAAATAAATGACAGAAAAAGCAGAAAAACTGAAAGTAATGTTTTGAATGCTTTATGCAGAACAGTCATGTCACAATTTGCCTATTCCAGTTTTTTTTTTTAATGTTTGGTTACCAAGTTTACTTGTTTCTTTTATATACCTGGTTGTTCAAAAATGGTTTTGCATGTTAATTGGGAGTTTATTCCCAAAGATTATGTATAAATTATTTGCATTTTTTGATTCAGACTTTTCTAAGAATCTGAAACTGTCAAGTTTGAAGGGTCTAAGATTCTACCACTACTTTCGTAATAACAAGTAGTAGCACAGTTTCTTAGATGTCAGCAAAGACACAAGACTCCTGTGTCAAGAACAAAGGATTTCATTCCTCTCAGAAGAAAAGGAAGCATGAGCTTTAGGTTTTCATCAGCTCCTCTTACTTCCAAAAGTAGATGCTGCACACACAGCAGATTTGTGTTAGAGCTGAGGAACCTCAAATTTAGAAAACCCCATCTTATGATGGGAATGCTAGCAAATCTACCCAATATTTTCCCTGGAGAAAGACATTAGTTTTTTGTCTCAGTCAAGAAAAAAAATCTGTTCCCTACCCTGCCATTATTTCTACCTGCCAAAGGTGTTTGCTATACAGAAATTCTTGAACAATTGTTGTCAGTGTCTCTGAATAAAATTCACAGAAATGCAAGAAACAGGGAGAGCTGTCTCCCGAGAGAATCAATCTGCCATCCATGCGAGGGTGGCCAGCAGCACAGACAGAAATACTAGACTTCGTAAAAATTCTAAAGATTGGACTTCTTGAATTTGCCGAGATAATATTTATAAGAAAGCCTTTAAAAATTTAGGAAAGTGCAAGCACCCCTGTTTTTCATTTGCTTATGCAAAATATAGGCATTTAATGGTACATTAATTCATTAAGGAAAATAATATTTATACTATAAAACTTAAGATGCTTGGGGTCAATACATGTAACCCTCTGTGGTAGAAATAGTAGGGATCCAGATGCTGAAAAACAGACAGTGACTTGAAGGGAAAGGTGGGTCATAATTCAGGTTCCAATTGTCACCCAGCACAAATACACTTTACTTCCATCCATTAAACAGAGGATTGTCTGATTATGAAAGAATCACCAGTGGCCGGAATAACTGCTGTCTGTCCCTGTGGCTAAGATGGGAGGGAGTGCCACTTATGAGAAGACATTGACCCTTATGGGAATGACTACATAACATGTGAAGAAGATCATGAATTTGTAAGTAATCAGGATCACCTACCTGATAATTATGGAATCTGGATAAAATAGCACCTGAAGGACAGGTGTATGGAAATCGCTATTCAAGAGAATACTATTTGAAACAAAGATTCAAGACCAAGAAATTGGAAGAGGACTCAGAGTTGGAAAGAGGACTTATTGCAAAATGTTCACCTGGAAATGAAGTAAATTTGTGAGAACGGTAAGAAGATTCTAATAGAGCCACAAGTCAATATACCCTAGAAATCCATTTAAAATTTTTAACTTTCTGAATCTTCCACTTTTTCTACATTGCTTCCAATAATTATTTAGTTATTCAAACTGAGAAAATAGGTTACAAAAATCTCTCTCTCTAGCGCCGCCGCGCTACCCAAGCGGCGCACCATCCAGTGCGCCACCGGGCCGGCCCCTATTTAAAATTTTAACTTTCTGAATCTTCCACTTTTTCTACATTGCTTCCAATAATTATTTAGTTATTCAAATTGAGAAAATAGGTTACAAAAATCTCTCTCTCTTTATTTCTCTCTGTCCACTTAAACACAAAAACACTCATGAAAAAACAAAAAAAAAGTGTGGCAAAAGTCTCTATATACCAGAGCTGGGAATCATAAGATGAAACAAAATTTGATAATTTTGCCAAAGTTGAAAATTTTAGAAAAGCTTTATGAGTAAAAATAAAAATATAAATCTAAGGTTGAGAAAATTTGCAATGCATTGGTAATATAGTAAAGTGCTACAGATCAATATTCAGTGAGATAAATCATTGTTATATATGGAACATTTACAAATGCAAAAAAGCAAATCAACACCATAAAGAAAAATGGTTAAAGAACATCAGCAGGTAATTAAAAAAATAAGAAATTTAAATATCCAATAAATATTAATATATTAAATCTCATTACTTATGCAAGAAATACTATTTAAAAACAATTTATTAGATCAGCAAAGATGAAATGGTTTGACAAAGAACTTTTAGTGACAACTCCATAGAATATCAAACAAACACTGGCTAGAGTGTAAATTTTACCATAATTCTGAAGGTCATTTTCATAAAGTGAATAAACTTATCACAGGTTTTCAATTTGTTTTAATTTTATTTTTTTACTTTATTTTATTTGATAGAGTACATGAATGGGATGGTTTGAGTTATAATGGTGTAGGAATAAAACTGAGGTTATTGGAAGCAGTAGTTGTTTTATTATTATATATTAAATTTTAAATGTTTATTTCATGTGATCCAAAGTATTTAATAAATTACACAAAGATATACTCAGGTGGAAAGATATTTTAAAATAATGCCTGTATTTTTATAGTATTGCCTAAAATTCAAGGATGTTTATGGCTTTCAAACAATGTCCACCATTAGGTTATTAGTTAGGTATAACACAGTTCATTCATGCAATGAAATTTCACAATTACATTAAACTTTGTACATATGTTTTAATATGTTGGTACTGCAATATGTTATTGTTATCAGGGTTAAAATACACATACACACACAAAAAACCTGTGTTTGTGGGTGTGTGTATGTGTGTACATCTGAGTGACTAAACACTATTTCTCCAAATGTCTTGGAAGAGAGCTGACTATGCCTAATGAACAGATAGGGAGTACAATAAAAGACCAAGTTGTAATGCAGGGAGTAATTTTACAAGTACACATTTTGCTATTTCATATGTGACTTGATTCCTTCTCCCATCTTACCATGAGTAGCAACTGGACAAAGTAGTTCAAAAACAGTGCCATCAAGGTGCATAGGAAGCCATTTCTCTCATTCGGTCCACCCACATTCATTCCAAATATTTCTGTGAAGGTGGTCAGGCTGCTCTGGAACCATGACTGTAAACACAAGATAATCAATAGGTATTGCCTTTGATTTTTTTAAAATTTAATTTTGTATTACCAAATACAGTTCTTATCTCTTTTTAAATTTCTCATATTAATTTTTAGGATTATATAAAACCTGTGGATGTACAGGTATAATTTTAAAAAGTATTTCTTCCTCCTAAATTCCTTTGGGTATAGCAGAGTATCTAATGGATATCTGAGGATGTTTGAAATAACAATTATTTACATTTGGACAATTATTCTCATTTAATGGAGGTATTTCTTTTGATTTCTAAAATATGCATTATTTTTGTAATTAGTTGCTTGTAATTAAGTACACATATTATATCTGTGCTATTTTAATAAAATGATATATATCTTTGAAAATACCAGAAAGGAAAACAATCACCTGATAAATAACAAATTGGATATTTGCAACATGTAATAAAATGTGATGTTTTTATTGATGTAAATAGGAGCCATGCATATGATCTACACAATCCATACATGAATGCCAAATTTCACATGTCCACACAGTGGTGCATTGGACTTGCAGAAGGAGAGAACATTCCTTGGGATACAAAGTGGAGTGAGGGGGAAAAAAGAGGAGGAGGGAGGTTGGAGATAATTGGGTGGGGGGACACGGGGTACAAACACAATTTGTGGCAATGGGCATGGGTCCAGTATGAATCTGGCCTTCACACCTTGGGCACGAGGGGTGACAATCAGCTCTGTATCTCGTGAATATCCATAACCAATAAAGAAAAGAATGAAACCATAATAATAATAATAATAATAATAAATTAAGTAACAAGGCACTATGTTGCTCAAATTTCCAAAGATTTTGTTTAAAATGTGAATACTTTATATCAGATGAAGGTAAGCTCTCATAGAGTCAGAGATGCTATACATAATTACAGCACTTATGAAGGGTAAAACCTTTCATAATCAAAATTCTTTGTAGTATGCTTTGGCCCAGTATTTTTATTTCTATAACTTCATTCATTCTATAACTAGGTATGTTGAACATGATATATGGTAAAAGATAACCTAAAGCCATGAGAAATTTTAAACAGTGCCATGTGCAATGGTAAGAATTGATTAAAATGATAGCCACTATTATAAGAAGAACTAGCATGTACTGAGAACTTTTTATTTTAGGCGTTCCCACATGTACTTTGCAAATATTGTTTAATTAATAAACATAGCAATGTGTATGGGTATTGATAATTATTTTTATTTTACAGAAAAGAAAACAGGTTTAAGGAAGTCAAATTACACACTGAAAACACTGGTTCCGGTGTCAAAAGATCATCCTAAGCTTGTAAGACCCCAAAAGATCTGCTTTTAAGAATCCCATTATAGTCCCATTCTTTCATAAAACAAAATGCAGTACAATTCTAAAAGTTATTTTACAAAAATATTTAGAGTAATTTCCATAGCACATCAAATACAATTAAACAATTTAAGATATAATATGTTAAGTATAATTTTGTGTGTTTGTATTCAGAAATACGTTAAATTCTTTTGTTATTCTGATTGCCAGAATACACTGTTTTAAATATTATTATCATAAAACTCATAATAGGATGAGATGTTCTTTAAATGTATAAGTAATATTAAACCTAAATAAAATGATGTATACAATGAATAAAAGATCAAATGCCAACATGTATTTGAATCAACAGAAAGCAATTAGCAAATTATTTCAACAGTGAATATTTACTCCGCTAATAGGGCTAAACATTTGTTTAAAGATGATGACCTAGTTGCAATAACATCATCATTGCATGTAAACAGTGTGATTATTTTCACAAATATTGCAGAATTACACACATTTTAAACTTCACAGCAGGACTCTGTAATCATGGCAGAAGGTCTTTCTAAAACGAACAGTATTTCTTTCCCAATAGAACCACAAGTAGACAAATGAGGATACTATGAATAATCATGGCTTCCATAAAACAGCAGTAATGTTAATTTAGTATATTTAAGAATTATAGCTCTTGAGGCAATTCCTGAGAAAAAAATAAATAGAATTAGCCTGAAAGCCATTGCATAGTACAAAAAGCTGAATAAAAATGTTAGTACCAGAATAAGAAATGTATTATCTGCCATTTTTTTAACCTATGTATCCATTTTTGAAACTTTATTTGTTAACATGAAGTATTATTGAGGTATAAAACTGTATATTCTTTCTGACTTTAGTAAAAATAGATTAGAACATGGATTTTCATGGAAACTATACTATGTGCAATATATATACGTATGAAGTAAACAAAAACTGCTGTGGTTAAAATTTTGCGAAGTATTTTTTTTAATCATGCTAAATTATCTTTTAATTTAAGTTCACAGATATTTCTAACATGTCATCTAGAGACCATTTCACCCACTGCCCTGTTTGTCCACTAGTCTCTTCAGCAATGATGAAGCAAACATTTTCCTCTGGAAAGAAAAATCCATGGTTTGTTGCCTTTGCCAATAACAAAAATGTTGGAGAGGTGGGAGGCAAATCTGTTGTCTTTGGCATCTTTCACATGAACTACATCAAAAGGACCAGGATATCCCTCTCTGTTGGTGATCACACCAATTCTTCCCAGGTTAGCACCTCTGGTCACCATACACAAGTTGCAAGTGTCAAACTTGCTCAAATCAGTGATCTTGCCAGTCTCCAAACCAATCTGAATGCTGTCATTCATTTTGATGAGGGGATCAGTGTAGCTGATGGTTTGGTAATTTCAAAGACAAACTCTTCATTCTTCATTCCTATCTTGCAAAT
The DNA here is from genome assembly GCF_000696425.1 of Galeopterus variegatus. Taxonomy (NCBI): domain Eukaryota; kingdom Metazoa; phylum Chordata; class Mammalia; order Dermoptera; family Cynocephalidae; genus Galeopterus; species Galeopterus variegatus. Next base: position 23,516 of record NW_007737560.1, on the reverse strand, counting down.
ATTTGTTTGTTTTTAAATTCAAATGTTGGTTAAAAAAAGGTCACTCTTGCTCAAAACAGAATTTAATTAAAATGTACTTATATTCTACAAAAACAAAATTTTCTAAGCAAGGATTCTTGAAGGTAGAGTAAATAACACCAAATTAGAAGATAAACTAGCAAGTGAAGAATAGTGCCCCTGAATGAGGGAATTAATAAAATTTTCTCTTGATTGTATAATGAAGTCACTTTATATAAATATTTTTATCATTTTCTTGAAAAGATAAGGAAATGTGCCATGTAAAAAAAATATATTTTGGGCCGGCCCGGTGGTGCACTGTGATAGTGCGCCGCTTGGGAAGTGTGGTGGCGCTCCTGCCGAGGGTTCGGATCCCACATACAGACCAGCCGCTCACTGGCTGAGCGAGGCGTGGGCGCAACACCGAGGGTTGCGATCCCGTTGCCGGTCCCGGTACGGTACGGGCGTGACACTGAGGGTTGCGATCCGTTGCCGGTCACTAAAAACAGACAAAAAGGAAAAAAAAAAAAAATATATATATATATATATATATATATATTTTACTATCAACAACTCTGAAGGATCTTTAATTTTCCTTACTTGCCATCTAATAAACTAGCCTGTCACTGTTTTATTGATTCTTGCAGAAGACAGCATACTCTTGGGTCAGAGAAAATGGACATTATTATTTATAGAAATAGCAATAACTAGAGAATCAGTATTTTCTAGTACCAGTTTCTAAAGCCCTAATTCTCACAGAGTGGCATGAAGTAGATGGAGTGATACTGGTATCTTCAGTGGGTGGCATTACATAAGAGGAGCAACCCCATTTTTTATACATGACAGTAGGTATGCCTACATTTCCTTATGAAGGGAGATACTACCTCTTTCTTCCAAGCTGTTTGCCATACAAATACATTCATGAAGATAGTTCACAGAAAAGGTAGTCAGTATCTCTCACCAGAAAATTGGTGAAACACATGAAACCATAAACGATTGCCTCCTAACTCCCATAAGTTGAAAAAAAAAAATTCTCATTATTAAGATTTTGCATTAATCAATGAATTACATTATGTGTGAGCCTAACATTTTCGAAAAATCATTCAAATTTATCAAAAAGTCCATATTTCTTTTGAGTTCATGTTATTCGAAATTAAAGTATTACGACTTTAATAAATAAATACATTTTCTATTTTACATTTATTTTCAATGATAGAATATAATAATAATTTAATAGTACACATGATGGAAAATTGGCAGAATAATATACTAGGCAGAGCATAAGACTGGGTGTCAGAATATATGAAATATTGGCCAGCTCCAGCATTAACTAAAAATGTAGCCTTTGACAAGTCACAGAGTGAGGCCGTGTTTTATTTTGTTTATGTATAAAACATGAAAAATGGACTAGGTGATCTCCAAGGATCTTTTAACATAAAAGTGTTAATAATAAAAAATATGAGGGCCAGCCCGTGGCTCACTTGGGAGAGTGCGGTGCTGATAACACCAAGGCTGCGCGTTTGGATCCCTACATAGGGATGGCTGTTGAACTTACTTGGGAGAGCGTGGTGCTGACAACACCAAGTCAAGGGTTAAGATCCCTTTACCAGTCATCTTTAAAAAAATAATAAAAATGAAAAAAATAAAATAAAATATATAAAGAATATGAAGTGTTCTAGATGTTTACAAATATCTGGTTTTTTCCCCCAATGTAATTTGTTTCATTTCAACTCAGTAAAAAATTTATGCTATATAAGTAGGTTAATATGAATACACAGAGAAGCAAGATATGAACACTTTCTTCCAGGAAATTTAATATATGTGAAACAGAACTGTCATGTAGTTGCACAGGTTGTGCATTATATAAAGCTAGACTGTGACGTGAATGGGATTCCCTAAATTTGTACATTTTGAAACCTGAACACCTGTATAAACCAGTCTATATCAGTTTTCTATTGATGTATAAGAAATTTCCATAAACTTTGCAGCTTAAACAACACATATTTATTGACTCAAATTTTTCCTGGCTCAGGGGTTCAAGATTAACTTACCTGGGTTCAACTTTCTCTGTTTTAGGGTCCAATGACAAGGCTTCAATCAAGGTGCTACTTGGATCATGGCTTCGTCAGCTCAGATGGGAAATATCTGCTTTCATCCTCTGTCAATTTGTTGGCAGAAACTGTGATTATAGAACTGTGTTCCCTATTTTCTTCCTGTCTGTTGACTGGAGCTAACTCCCAGCTACTGAAGGCTGCCCACAGTTTCTTGCCTTTAATCTTCTCTTTAAGGCCTTTCACATCAGGCAGCTTACTTCTTTAAGCCAGCAAAGGAGAAGGTTTATACCTCCAGTCAGTTAAGACAGCATCTTATAAAACATAACTTAAATCAAAGGAAGGAATGGCATCCCTTCACTTTAAGCATTTAGTGTAACCTAATAGGTGCATGAATTCTCATCACCTTTGTTGTATTCAGTTGATTAGAGGAACATCATAGGTCCAACTCACCATCAGTAGGAGAGGCACAACAGCATGGAAAACAGGAAATACAAATTACTGTGCTTCCTATGAACTAAAGAAAAAAATGCATATATATATATAATGTTATTAATACCAAGAGTACAGTACCCTTCAATATAATAAGCATGAAATATTGTTGATATTAGTTGAAAAGTTGAAAGGTTTTCATGCACATACACACAGCCACGCACACACATAAATGTATATATTTATAAAATACAGGAGGCATGCTATAAAAACTTCTGTGAGAGAAGCATGTATAAAGTGAAGTTAATGATACCCTATACTTGATCTTAGCCAAAAGGCCGAGAAGCTATGTGGTTAATAATATTCTATTTGAGGTTGTAAAAATAAAATGAGATAGCACATGAAAATAGGTTATTAAATTGACTGGATTATTGAATGTATAAGCAAAAAGTCACTAGCAATAACAAGCATCATTATGCTTTCTTTGAGAATACCAGATTTCTTCATGTCCAAAATAATAGTTTATGAAGCAACCATGGTATTTCCAATCAATTTTTAGTACTAAAAAGTACCCTGGCCAACTGAGTTTGACAAATTTGTAAAGGCAATTCATAGAAAAAGGATAGCCTTCTCAATAAAAGATACTGGAACACTTGTGTGTCAATATACACAATAATGAACCTCAATACATACCTCACACCATATAGAAATATTAATTCAATATAGACCACAGACTTAATTGTAAAATATAACACTATTTAACTTCTAGAAGAAAATAAAGAAAAAAATACATGTGATTTGATGATACATTTTTTAGAAACAATGACAAAAGCTCAACCCATTTTTAAAACACCTTTTAAAAATCTGTTAAAAATTGAACTTTATCAAAATTAAAACAAAACCTTTGCTTTATGGAAGACACACTTTCTGAAAGTATGAAAGACACACTGTTAAAAGACAAGCCACAAAGTATGAGAAAATATGTGGAATCACATAGTTGATAAAGAACTCATCCACAATATATAAAGATTTCTTAAAATTAATCAATAAGAAAACAAACAAAATCACTATTAAATATGAACAAACTGTCTGAACAGACACTTTATCAAATAAGATATATGATTGGAAAAATAAATGATAAACAAGTGATAGAATATGTTCAACATCATTTGTCACTATAGAAACATAAATTAAGGGGCCGGCCCGGTGGCACACTGCTACAGTGCCGCCGCTTGGGAGCGCGACGGCGCTCCCATCAAGGGTTCGGATCCCACATACAGACCGGTTCTCGCTCACTGGCTGAGCAAGGTGCGGGTGCAACGCCGAGGGTTGCGATCCCGTTGCCGGTCCCGGTCCAGTATGGGCGTGACACTGAAGGTTGCGATCCATTGCCGAACACGAAAAAAGACAAAAAGGAAAAAAAAAAAAAAAAGAAACATAAATTAAAATCACAATGTGATATCACTGCTAGTCATCCAAATGACTAAAATCTAAAACATTGGAAATAACAAATCCTAAAGAAGATGTGGAGCAACAGGAACTCTCATTAATGACTGTGTAAATGCAAAATAGTGTGTCCTCTTTGGAAGACAGATTGTCAGTGTCTCATAAGTTTAAACATAACACAATGTGATATCACTGCTAGTCATCCAAATGACTAAAATCTAAAACATTGGAAATAACAAACCCTAAAGAAGATGTGGAGCAACAGGAACTCTCATTAATGACTGTGTAAATGCAAAATAGTGTGTCCTCTTTGAAAGACAGATTGTCAGTGTCTCATAAGTTTAAACAGAGACTTACATGACCCAGTAATTACACTCTTATTTAACACAGGTAAATTGGAAGTTATTTTC
>NW_007737560.1:17267-18743 GCF_000696425.1 Galeopterus variegatus | reverse complement strand
AGACTTACATGACCCAGTAATTACACTCTTATTTAACACAGGTAAATTGGAAGTTATTTTCACAGAAAATTTTGTACATGAATGTATATAGTAACTATATTATAATATCACAGACTAGAAGTAACCAAGATATTCTTCAATCAGTAAATGAATAAACAGTACATCTATACAGTGGAATATTATTCAGAGATATACAAGAACTGAGCTATTGATCACAGACCCATATGGATAAATTTAAATGCAATTTGCTATGGGAAAGCAGCCGGACACACAGCTACATATTGTAGTTTCCATTCACATAATATTCTGGATAAGGCAAGATTATAGGGATGAAAAAAGATCAGTAGCTCCCAGGTATTGGGAGAGGAGTAGGTTGTCTGTAAAAGGAATGAACAGAGGAATTTTCATGGTCATGGATATAAAATTATATGTATTTCTTAAAACCCATAAGATACGTCCATCCTAAAGAGTATAGTTTGAAATACGGAAATTAAATACACACACAGGATGGTGAGTATCACATGATGCAACACATTGTCAAATATTAATCTAACTGTCCCATAAATTTAGAATAGGACTTTACTGAAGGATATGGCGGAAGAGGAGGTGACTTATTTAACTTTGGAAAAATGTTGATTTGACCGTAAATTCTAAGGCTAAAAACAAATAGAAACTGTACTATATCTTGTAAATTTTTTATCACATGAATAGAATTTAGCCATTCTGTAAGTACTTTATGTGAATGCTAAGGTTGAGAAAAGGAAATAAATGGAAAATAATGACAGCCGAGTTTCTCACTGTCTGAAGAAGTTAGAAATAAGCAAGAGAGAAAAACTAGAATGAATTCTATGATAACAGATTAAAGACTGAGACATCATTATGTATCCCTGTTAAGTTTAATAGACATGCAGATATATCAATACAGAAATGATTATAGATATGTGTATATACATTTTTTTTTATGTATATACATGTATTTCCTACCTCTGTCTACCAAGAGGGACTTAAAGCAGTGACACACCAGCAGCAACAAAAATATGCAGAGATCAGATCTTAGTTCTTAAATACCAAAGTTTTTCAAACAATGGCTGATTCCAGGGTGGGTGCAAGGAAAACACAAGGTGAACATAGGGCATATTGTAGTGTCAGAAAATGCTCAGTAACGAAGAGTATGGCAGGTCTATACTCGAAAGAGTTCCCAAAAAGAGTTGCCAAAACTCAAACAACTTGTGCAATAAAATAAATTAGCTTGTATTGGATTATAACACTGTATTAGTTTTATATTACTACCACAATACACTAATACAAATGTAGTGGCTTCACACAATACAAACATCAGTTCTGCGAGTCAGAAGCCCAATGGGATCACTGGCCTAAAACTCAGTCACTGGCAGAGTTGTACCTTTTTTAGAGACTCTATGGGAGAATCTGTTTCTTTGCCTTCGGCTTCCAAATGACATCCACTTTCATTGACTG
>NW_007737560.1:14094-15733 GCF_000696425.1 Galeopterus variegatus | reverse complement strand
GTACCGAGATAATCCAGGATAATTTCTTTGTCTCAAGATCTGGAACTGTAGTCACATCTGCAAAGTCCATTCTGCCATGTGAAGTAATATTCACAGGTTTTGGGAATTAGAATGTGGACATGTTTAGGGAGCCATTGTCCTGACTGCCATGAACACAAATTACAAAATAAATATACATGATCCATACTGATATAAATAATTGAAAATATAAATAAATGGGAGAGAAAAGAAAATTTTTCCTTATAGAAGAATTTCAGATAATATATGTAGCTGTTCCCCACTCTAGGACAGAAAGCCTTTCTGTGGGCTGGACTTAGTGACTCGTTTCTAAAGAATAACGTTTACTGAGGAAAATGTAATGTCTTTAGAGTGAAGAAGCCTATCAGACACTACTTTAACCAAGTGATTAAGTTAATGTCACCAGTGATATCATATTTATATCATGCACCCACTGATATAATATGCTAAGAAGGCATTTAGCCTTGGTGACATCTTCTCCAATACTCATAACTCTAGTATAAGCATGAGAAAAACAGTAGAAAAATCCAAATTGAGACCGTTCTGCAGGCCATTTGACCAGTACTTATTAACACATTTATGTTTTTGAAAAATAAGGAAAGACTGAGGAGCTGTCACAGACCAGAGGAGACTACAGAGACATCATAACTAAATGCAATGAGGTATTGGATTGGATCATGGTTTCTATTGATCAACATCCTGTCTGCTAAAATAATAATAGCTAACATTGATCATGTGCCACCCATTGCTGAAGCATTTTTCATGTTNTCTATGGGAGAATCTGTTTCTTTGCCTTCGGCTTCCAAATGACATCCACTTTCATTGACTGGTAGTCCTTTTCTTTCATTTTTCAAAGCCAGCAATGTTGCATTTTTCTGACAATGCTTCCTAAGTCTTATCTCCCTCTTACTACAGAGGAGGTAAATTTATTTTATTTTTTTATTGAAACATAATTGATTGTACATATCTGTGGGGTACAGCATTGAATTTCAATAACTATGGGCAATATGTGATGATCAAATCAGGATAATTAGTATATTCAACATTACACAATGTAATCATTTTTTGTGGCCCTTTAGCAATTTTTTGATAACCCCCCTCTCCTTCCCCTGTTCCCAGCTCTGGCAGCCTCAGTTCTGCTCTCTCCTTTTGAAAATTCAATAAATTATTGTGATTTTTATATCTTTTTTATTTGTTTATTTTTTAGCCTCCACTTATTAGTGAGGATATGCAGTGTTTCTCTTTCTCTGCCTGGTTTATTTCACTTGACATAATTTTCTCTAATTTCATCTATGTTCCTGCGAACAGCAGAAGTTCATTCTTTTTTATGGTAAAGTAGTATTCCAGTGTGCATATATACCGTATTTTTCTTATCCATCCATGTGTAAATGGACATTTAAGTTAGTTCCAAATTTTGGCTATTGGGAATAGAGCTGCGATAACATGGGTGTGCAGGTATCCCTTCGATATTATAATTTCCATTCCTTTGTGTATATATCCAGCAGTGGGATTGCTGGATTGTGTAATCTACTTTTAAAGACTTATATAAGAAGAATGGATGTACCGAGATAATCCAGGATAATTTCTTTGTCTCAAGATCTGGAACTGTAGTCACATCTGC
>NW_007737560.1:11114-12658 GCF_000696425.1 Galeopterus variegatus | reverse complement strand
TGTGAATTTAACTAGAGCTTTTTGACTGCAGAGTGAGTGCTCTTTGTCATGTGGCTACACTGCCTCACTCTCCTATGAAGGACCTTAGTCCAGCTCCTGTGGGAGTGTAGCTCACTCCCAATAGAGTCCTCTCTCCTCTGTCTTCTAGTAAAGACATTCCCAGCTACATCTTCTTACCTGCAATTATTTCTTTACACCAGTTTTATTGAACCATAATTAGCATGCCATAACAATCTGTTTTTTAAAGTTTACAATCACATGTTTTTTAGCATACTAATAGAAATATGCAAACATCTCCACTGTCTAATTTTAAAAGGTTTTAATCACCCACTGAAGAAACCCCATTGCATTCTCAATCTTTTACCATTCCCCCCAGCCCCTGGAAACCACTAATCTATTATTGTCTCTGTGGATTCTCATATAGGACATCTGTTATAAATAAAATAATAAAATGTGTGGTCTTTTGTGACTGGATTTTTCACATAGTATAATGTTTTCAAGTTCCATTCATGTTATAGTATGAATATGTTTCTTTTCTATTACCTCTTAAGAGTCCATTGAGAGAATGTACAATTCAATATTGTTCATTTACTCATCAGATGATGGACATTTGTATTGTTCACACTTTTTAGCTTTGATGAATAAGGCTGCTATGAACATTCATTTGCAAGTTTTCTATAAAAAATATGTTTTCTTTTGTCTTGATATATTATTAGAAATAAAGTCACTGAGTCATGTGGTAACTCTATGTTCAACAATTTCATGAATTGCTATTTTTCCAAAGTAGCTGAACCATTTTACAATTTCACCAGCAATGTATGAGAGTTCCAATTTATCTATCCTTGCCAACACTTATTATTGTATTTTTTATTGTAGCAACCTAATGGGTGCAAAGTGGTATTACACTGGAGTTTGGTTTTCACTTCTCTGGTGACATACAGTATTGAGCATCTTTTAATGAGCTTATTGGCTATTTCTATATCTTCTTTGGAGAAATGCCTTTACAAATTCTTAGCTCATTTTTTAATGGGATTATTTGAGTGTTTTAAATTTTTGAGCTGTAAGATTGCTTTATACACTTTAAAGTTCATTCTCAGATATTTGCAAGTAGTAGTATTTTCTCCCATTCTGTGGGTTTCCTTTTCACTCACACTCTTGATGGTGTTCTTTAAAACACAAATGCTTTTCATTTTAATGAAGTAAAATATACCTATTTTTTTAATCTTGCTTTTGTGCTTTTTGGTGGCATATTTAAGAAATTTTTTGCCCAATCCAAAGTCACAAAGATTTACTCTTATGTTTCTTCTAAAAGTTTAGAATTTTTGCTTTTATATTTAGATTGATGGTTCATTTTTGAGTTAATATTTGTATATGATATAAGGAAAAGTTTCAACTTTATTCTTTTTTTAAGTGAATATTCAGGTGTCCCATAACTACTTGTTGAAAAGACTATTATTTCCTTCATTGGATTGCCTTTGAATCCTTGTCAAAAATCAGTTAACTATAACTGTAATTTTTTACTAGTGTCTTCTTAATTATACTAC
>NW_007737560.1:9012-10409 GCF_000696425.1 Galeopterus variegatus | reverse complement strand
GTGTCCCATAACTACTTGTTGAAAAGACTATTATTTCCTTCATTGGATTGCCTTTGAATCTTGTCAAAAATCAGTTAACTATAACTGTAATTTTTTACTAGTGTCTTCTTAATTATACTACAATGAGCTATATATCTATTTTTATCAAATCACTACACTCTCCTGATTATCATTGCTTTGTACTAGATTTTGAAGTTGGAAAGTTTGAATCATCCAACTTTGTTTTTTTCAAGATGGTGGTGGTGATTTTTTTCGCTCACATTTCTGTGGGATCAGCTGGTCAATTTCTTTCAAAAAGGTACCTGAGCTTTTAATAGAGATTGCATAGAAACTGCAAATTGATTTTGAGAGTATGTCCATTTTAATAGTATTAAACGTTTAGATTCATGAATATGGGATATGTTTTTTTAATATAGATGTTTAAATTCTTTCAACATTGTCTTCTAGTTTTCAGGGTAAAAATTGCACTTGTTTTTTTAAATGTTTCAAATATCTTATTTCTTATGCTATTGCAGAAGAAGTTGTTTTCTCCATTTGATTTTCAATTTTTCAGTGATATTGTATAGAAGTGTAATTAGTTTGTATGTTGATACTGTATCTCATAAACTTTCTGAACTTATATATTAGTTGAATAAGTTTAGTAAAGTCTTTAGTATTTTCAATGTAAAAAGTCTGTCATCTAAAAATAAGATAGTTTTACTGCTTTTCTAATCTTGATGCCTTTTATTTCTTTTACTTGCCTAATTTCCCTGTAGACCCTTCAGTACAATATTAGACAGTAGTTGAAAAAGTGGACCTACTTGTCTTGTTTCTAAACTTAGGAAGAAAGCATTCAGCCTTTCACCATTAAGAATGTCAGCTGTTTGTTTTTGAAGATGTCCATTATGAGGTTGAGGACATTACCCGCCATCCCTACTTTGTTTTTATCATAAAAGGTAGTGTGTGTGGTGTGTGTGTGTGAGAGAGAGAGATGATTATGTCATTTCTGTTTTGTGTTATATTAATATGACTTATTATATACATATAGTTTTGGATATTAAGAAAAACTTGCAGGCCTGGAATAAATCCCACTTGGTCATTATCTTAGTCAAGGTTCTCCAGAAAGCAGAACCAATAGGATGATTGTATGTATTCTAGTGAGATTTATTTTAAAGAATTGGTGTACACTATAGTGAAGGCTGGAAAGTCCAAAATCTGCAGAATAGGCCAGCAGGCCAGGCACCCAAGAAAGAGTTGCAGCTCAAGTTTGAAGACAATCTTCTAGCAGAATGACCTCTTTTTCATGGACAGTCAGTGTTTTCTCTATTAAAACCTTCAACTGTTTGGATGAGGCCCACCCATGTTATGGAGATAATCTTCTTTATTCAAACTCTATTAATTTTTTTTTTTTCCTTTTT
>NW_007737560.1:1324-8049 GCF_000696425.1 Galeopterus variegatus | reverse complement strand
CGGGAGCGCCGCTGCGCTCCCAAGCGGCGCACTGTAGCAGTGCGCCACCAGGCCGGCCCCAAACTCTATTAATTTAAATGCTAATCTCATCTGAAAAAATTTTCACAGAAACATTTAGAATAACATTTGACCGAATATCTAGGTACTATGGCCTGGCCAGTTTGAAACAAAATTAACCATCACGGTAATATTGGATAATACATTTTTATATGTTACTGTATTTGGTTTACTAGTATTTTGAGGATTTTGTATCTATGTTAATAAAGGATATTAGTGTTTGCTTTTAATGTCTTTGTCTAGTTTGGGTGTCAAAGTATCTATGAGCTCATAGAATGAATTGTGTTGTGTTCCTTCCTCCCTCCCATTTTTTGGAAGAGTTTATGAATAATTAGTATTAAGTTTTCCTTAAATAATCTATTTGGGCTTGAGCCTGACTTTTTGTGAAGTGTTTTTTGTTTGTTTGTTTGTTTGTTTGTTACACATTTTATTTCTTTGTTTTTATTGTTTATTCAAGTTTCTTATTTCTTCTTCAGCCAGTTTTGGTGGTTTAGGTACTTCTAAAATTTTTTCAATCTCATATAATTTATCAATTTTGTTGCCATAGTGTTTTTCATAGTGTCCTCTTATACTACTCTATTTTAATAAGGTCAAAAGACATTACTTCTTTGTGTTTTTGAAATTTGAGGTTTCTCTATTTTTTTGTTTTTATTAGTAGCTATATGTTCATAAGTTTTGTTGAACTTTTCAAATAACCAACTTTTAATTTTGTTTATCTAATATTTTTCTATTTTGTACTTAATTTATTGCACCCTATTTTTTTTTTTATCAATTCCTTCCTTCTATATATATTAGGTTTAATTTATTCTTCTAGTTTCTTAGGGCTAAAGCTCAGCAGTTACTGATTTGGGATCTTTCTTTTTCTTAATATAGATAAATAGGAATTTTCCTCTAATCACTGCTTTAGTAGCAATCCATATCTTTTGATATATGGTGACTTCCTTTTATTTATCACAAAATATTTTTCAATTTCCATTATTGTTGCTTGCTTGCTTTTATTTTTGTGTTTAGTTTGTTTTTTGATACATTGATTATTTAGTGGTGTGAGTGCTCTTTACATTTGTATGTTTCTTAAATACACTTCTCATTAATTTCTGATTTTATAACATCGTAGTTAGAAAATAAATTAGATGATTTACATACTTTTTATATTTATTGCAGCTTTTTCGTGGCCTTACAGTTGTCATATGTCAACCTCTCTGAATTGTACCTGTAAACAACCCTATAACTGACTTTAGATAAAAGAGAAACATATTTTCTCTTCTTGTGAAGAAAGGACAGAAAATGATATAGAACTTCAATTCCTCTCCTTCAACATGCTCTGCTTCCATCTCTTACTGGCAGAAGATAGTTGATTATCTACTAGTGACAGAAATATTTCAAAGGTACACATTTTGCATGGTTAGAATTAATTTAGAATATAGTAGTAGTGGGGGTTCTTTTTGTTATTAACTTCTGGATTAATACTACAGAATTTGAATTTCCATTATATATTCATATTATTGTTACTTTCAAGTTTTTCTACAGGTATTAGCTCTTTTTATTCCCCTTTAAGATAGCTGGTATATTAAATTGATTTATTAAAACGAATTAGAAATTAGAATAAAATTTTGAAAAAATTCTAAAGTTACTAAAATGACAGAAAAGTAATCTGAGAAAGAGTAGAAAGAAAGAAAGCAAACAGTAGGAATAGAGTCAGAAACAGCCCTGGAGTAAAGATGGGAAATTTAAGAAGGGTGACGTTGCCTACAAAAAGCAGAAAAGGCAAGGAAGCTGAGAACCAAAGATAAGTTATGATGCAAAAGCAGCTGACAAATCACAGATCTGGGAATATAAATATTTTATCCAAATTAAAATTTTTTAATCATTAAAATTCTGTTCAACTCTATCTACAGAAGATTAGAGAGCCAGTTAAGCAAAAGTGGTTTTGACCTTACAAATGTTCACATATAAAAACAAAGCATTTTATAGCAATTCAACATTAATTTACAAGTATCTATTATTTACCATAATTGACCTTGAGAATAAAAAATTGATTGACATGCACCTTGCTTTAGAATAGCTTACGGTATAATATTAGTGCATAGATAAAACAATAAGTATTTTTAAAAGAATACTGAGCACCATTATAAAAGTGCACAAAAGATTTGTTTGTGTGTTTTCAGTGAACATAAAATTTATCAGCCATACAGAGATGGAACAATAATTATAAACTGGGAATGTCTATGTAAATCTGCAACTAAATGTGGAACTTAGACAGAGTTAAACAAAATCAAAGGAGTTAGGAAATACAACTGTGTAAGTGACCACAGAGTATATTTGTTCAGAGGAAAGACGTTGATCACAATAGGAATGATGGTTCATTACATACTTACATTGCGGAATATTTACTGGACATTTATTATTTTAAAAAAATAGATAATATCTGAAAACATATCTAGTGAAGAAAAAATTAAAAGAAAACATTTTATGAATGGATTGTTTCAATAGACATTGTAACACTTTCAAAAATTGCATTTGTCACTCACTTTTCATCTGAGAATTTCAACATGCTTACTAAACTATTAACAGATTATAAATATGAATAGAAAATACAAGTTCGAGTTCACACAATTTTTCTGATTTTAAGGTCCTGAGAAAACAGTTCACTTTCTACTTTGAAAAATTCCCTGTTTATTTCCCATAAAACTTTAAAAATCATTGTTTAAGTTGGTGAATTATTCCTTCAAGGACATCAGAAATGCTCAATTTTCTTTGGATCATATTTCTTTTTTAAAAAAATGAAGATATCATAGGCCGCTTCAACTTTTATAATTTTGTAGAATTTATGCAGATTAACCTAGATATATCTCACAGAATTTATTTAATATAAAACGGGATTATAATTAAAAAACAAAAATAAATGGGTGCTACCCATAATATTTATTTTAGTAGTAATGAGAAGAGACATTTACTACAAAGTCCATGTTTTAATGTGGTCAAAATAAATTGATCTCTGGAATATTGTTATCATTCAGTGATGAAATATAATGAAATATTATATAATGGAATATATAATTTATTATATATTCCTTCCTTGTTTTAAATATGATATCTATTTTTATGATATTCATTTTAGAAAATGCAGACATTATAAGTAATAATATATAATTTGCCTGTAAATACAGGTATCTCATATTTCTCATGAGAAACCAGCAGAAGCCAATGGAAAAGAGTTCACAAGGTTTTGTGAAGTCCCCTTGACTCTGGTGCTTACAGAGCTTTTACTCTCACACACTGGCTCATACATGCCTTTATATTCATTAATTTTTGGTAGACCTACTATTACTCACTTGTATGGCATTCTGCCCTTTCCCTTGCCCTCCGCCGTGGGTGAAATACTCCACACCTCAGAGAGAAGCTTGACTTCTCCCTTAAAGGAATTTGGGTGATTTGGTCGCCCTACAATCTCTCCTCAATGATTTGTTCAAAGAAAGTTACGATTTTTTAGTTTTCCCCTCATTTTTTTCCTGTTAGATGGGAGGAATACTCTTTCCAGCTTTCTACATCCCAGGCAGAACATGAACCTTCAGAAAATTAAAGTGGAAAAACACTGCTGTAAACAAATTGAAATAAAGCCTCAAAATTTGTACAACCTTAAAATGAACTTCAAGGATTATAGCAGATAAGATTAAGGCATATGTAAGATATAGTTAAGTATTTCTGAAAATTTTCAGAAGGTGCTAGACTGTAGAATCGCAGATTTGCTGTAAAGAAACCTATTAATCTGATGCCTGTCCTTGCTTAAAACCCTCCATAGTATGCTCTCAATGGATAACCTCCATACTACATACATGTTCTATGAAGTCCTTAATGTCAGGCTCTTCATTCCTTCAGTCATCCATGACTTTTCCATTCTAATTAAGATATGCTTTCATACTTGTTCTTGAATCCTGCCTCAAGGCAACTATATTGTTACCTCTGCCCATGTTCTGAGTCCCATGGTTCAGAGAGGTCTATACTACAAAATAGTAAAATAAGATTCAATAATCAAAACAAAACAAACAAACAAAAAAAACCCCTTTTATTCTCTCTATTCTTACATTCTTACCCTGCTTTAATTTTTATTTATGGCTCCTGTACCTAAAATAACACTATTTATTTTTTTATTTCTGAATTGCCCCAGCCTAAGACATAATCAGTTGCTTGTAATGACTTAGCACATATTTGTTGAATGTAGAAATATGAATATATTAATGAAGAATAAATGAAGGATTAAGAATATTTTTATAAATGCAAAATATATTGAAAATTTCTATTTTTGCCCATGGTGTTTAATATCATGAAATATTCTGTTGAGACCTTGGAAAAATTCTCTAAATGGGACAGTATATCTCTATCACACTATCTGGTAATGGTTTTTCATTTTATTTTACAAGAAATGAAAGAAATTAATGAGACATAAAAGTGAACTTTCAGCAAAGTACATATTTCTGCTGAGATGTATTTGTAATAAACAAGAGTAAGTATAGTCTGTCTAAAGTTCCTTTTTTACAAAGTCCCATTTGCTTGAGAATTGCAATAGATTGATTATCTGTCCATCTACCTATCAACTTATTCATCCACTCACTCATCCATCTATGCATCTATCTATTGACCGAGCCATTCTTAATGCTTACCACCCCCAAGTTTTGCTAAAATTTAGAAAGATTTCTTTGTGGCTGTAGTCCCCTGACCACCCTTTTCGAACATTTACTTTAGAAAACTTGCAATTGTAAATTATTTCTTTGCTAACTTCTTGCCAGTCTTACAATCCAGGAAAGTCTTTCTCATGGACCTGTAAGTTATCCCTCTGAAATATAATCATCAAGAAAGTTAGCACTCCTATCTGCCAGTCTCTGTGGGATAGAAGGAGCCTAAATTAGATTAGTGCCATTTGCCAAACACAGATGTTTAATCATATTGACCAACCTCCTCCCATCTTCAAGTACATTGCCAGTAGTTGACCTCAACACCTAAAAAACTTTCTTGTCATTTTTTTTTTCAGAGTAGTTGACTTTCATCTCTCTCTCTCTCCTATTGCAATAGTGCTAAACAAAGTCTTCCTTATCTGTTTAACTTATCTGGTTCAATTTTTCTTTGATGCTAACCAACTAGCTCTTGATAAAGCCTGACTGGAATTAGATCCAGATGACACCATTTATGTGACTTTGAGAAAGTTTTTAATCTCTCTTTGCCAAATTCACTCACCTCCATCACACATTCTACACAATTATCAAAAATCAAAGTTGTGCCCCACATGTATGCATAGTAAAAAATAAAATAAATAAATAAATAAAATGAAGAAAATAATGCACTTGCTTCAAAGACTTGTTAAAAGAAGTAAATGTGATAATATAATACACTTATAGCAAATAATTTTAATGAGGTAAATCTTAACTATTATATATGAAATTTTCTATCCAAGTCTCAAGTAAGGTAAACTAAAGTTTTATCCAGGTGTTATTATGCTACATCATTTTTTCTTTTTTCTTTTTTTTTTAACTAAAGTTTTATCCAGGTGTTATTATGCTACATCATTTTTTCTTTTTTCTTTTTTTTTTCCTTTTTGTCTTTTTTTACTGACTGGTAATAGGATCACAACCCTCAGTGTTGCGCCCGTACCGGGGACCAGCAACGGGATCGCAACCCTCGGTGTTGCGCCCGCACCGTGCTCAGCCAGTGAGCGGGAACTGGTCTCCACATGGGATCCGAACCCTCAGCGGGAGCGCTGCCGTGCTCTCAAGCAGTGCACTCTCCAGTGCGCCACTGGGCCAGCCCTACATAATTTTTTCTAACTTAAATAGTGAAAGAAGTATCATGACTTCTGAGTCTGAAGTGTTATCCTCACCCCCAACAGGACAGTCACCTTGTCATACTTACAAAGACTCAGACCAAATTCATCCCCACCTTCTTTCCAAGTATTCTGGGTCCCAGACACCAGGATTTTAGAAGTACTTGGACCTAATTCAGTGCAGATTATACCTAATGGTATAACCTAATGGTATGGGGAAATAAAGAGAAAATACATTTTTAACCATCTCTAGGCTTCTTAGTTCTTTAGAACTCATTTTCTTTGTGTTTATAATAAAAAAAATAAAATAAAAAGGTCTGCAGTTAAAGATTCTCTATTATTTTTTTTTCCTTATCCGAAACACTGCCTTTCTCAAAATCAGGGTACATAGACAAATACTTAAAGGACACAATGAGAGATTTCTAAGGGTAAGGGAATCCCTTTAGCTTTCTGGGAAATAGCCTATGTTTTTGGTTCATCAAACTAGACGAAGACCAAAAAGGGGTCTGTTTCTGAAACTAAGCTATCCCGTAATTTTCATTTTTCTTTTCTTTTTTCTTTTTTTTTTTTTTTGACTGGTAAGGGGATCGTAATACTTGGCACGATGTGGTCTGCACCACACTCAGCCAGTGAGTGCACCGGTCATCCCTATATAGGATCCGAACCCACGGCCTCGGCACTGCTAGCGCCGCACTCTCCCGAGTGAGCCACGGGGGCCGGCCCTGGAATTTTCAAACATACACCTACTAATATCATAAGGTTTCTTTCTCTTTATAATACCTGTGGAACTAGACTTTTACATTTCAGGACCATGATACTGATATCAAAAGAGAGAAACAGCTTTGTGTGATCATAT
>NW_007737560.1:0-955 GCF_000696425.1 Galeopterus variegatus | reverse complement strand
TTTTTTTTTGCTTAAATATTTTGGTGCATTCTTTAAAGTGTTTATTATTACTCCTTGTTTTCTGAAGCAGATCTGATATTCACCCTCAACATTTTTCTGTTGAATGAAAATGTTTGCTTAAATTATAGAGTGTCTAAAGATCCTTTTATGAAAGTACAACTTATTTTGAGAATTATTCTTGCTTGTAGATATTCACACAGTAGTTTAATTTGTAGGAAGAAAATAAAATGTACATTAGAAGTTATTTCCTTGAATTAAATACATCCTACCAATGACTGAAGTTTTCTGGGAGGAGTATATACCCTACTAAAAAACTTCAGTTATTCATGAGAGCAAAACAATTTATAGGTATCCATTTTCTTTCTAACAGCAGGGATCAATTTTTTTTCTTCAAATCTTTTCAGATATTTGACCAAGAAAAAAGGTTGACTTAGAAAATTTATTTCATGATGGGAATAGAAAACTTGCCATTTCTATCATGAAAATTACAATGTGAAAAGCTACAAAGAGTGTCCAGAGTCAGTGGATCATATCTAAAACTTCCCAACCTCTGGAGAATTTATTTTTAAAGAGTGTATATGGAATCTCCAAGCAGCATTGACATTTTTAGACCTTTATTTGTTTTCTCATTTGAATCCTCAAGGATATGCAGTGGTTTGCTGTGCATTTGGTTAGTCAAGTGTTATTGTTAGCCTCTGTTTTGTTGTTTCATAGGGGGATTTTTGTTNTAATACTACAGAATTTGAATTTCCATTATATATTCATATTATTGTTACTTTCAAGTTTTTCAACAGGTATTAGCTCTTTTTATTCCCCTTTAAGATAGCTGGTATATTAAATTAAATTATTAAAACGAATTAGAAATTAGAATAAAATTTTGAAAAAATTCTAAAATTACTAAAATGACAGAAAAGTAATCTGAGAAAGAGTAGAAAGAAAGAAAGCAAACAGTAGG
>NW_007737559.1:32955-51775 GCF_000696425.1 Galeopterus variegatus | reverse complement strand
GTGAGATCACGGATGCAAAGCTCAGTAAGGGTCTGTTCCTTTGTTCTCTCTTTTCGTACTGAATGGAGGTGAACATTCAGTGGAAACTGTACCTCTGAGCTTTACCCTATAGCTGTTTAAGCAGCCACACGTGAAAAAGTCCTGTTTTGTCTTAAAGGTTCATGTAAATTTTGCATGTTTTATCATGGCATACCCATGTTTGCTTTAATAAAAATGTTTTTTCCTTTGTAAAAAAACAGAAAACTGGCTCTTAAAATTATGTACGTATACATGATTATTATATATTTTCTGATACAAAAGAAGCACAGCACACAATTTCTAAATAATAAAATATGAGATATTAAAAAAAAATAAGCCTCTCAAGTCTAGTTTGGGCAACTCAGTCAAACTAAACAAAGCACAGCCAAATGGTCAGTATCATTTCTGCTCACTCTGCCCAACACACCCATCCCACACACATACAGTACACACACATGCACACACACATTCTCTACTCAAGAACTATTAAGTCAAAACCTATTAAATTTCCAGGAAGCAGAAGCTGTCAAGCGATAACAGAGCTTTAGGGAAAGAAGTCGGGAAGCTCACAGATTTCTAGAGCTGAAGGGAGACTGCAGGTGTGTCCTGGTGCATCTCCAAGGAGTAGGGACAGGGGCTGCAGTTGAGATGTTTCTCACGCACTGAGTGACCTGAAGTCAGTGTGACATTACAAACTCACAGGCTCCCGGCGCTGCAGGTGTATCCTGGTGCATCTCCAAGGAGTAGGGACAGGGGCTGCAGTTGAGTTGTTTCTCACGCACTGAGTGACCTGAAGTCAGTGTGACATTACAAACTCACAGGCTCCCGGCCTCCCTGGGGCACTCAGGAACACCTGCTGACTCAGAGCCTAGGGGTCCTGGACCATAGTCGAACACCTTGTTGTGATTACTGTGCACTTAGCCTGCGATATGGAGGAGGTCATGTGGCCTGGCTGTTAAGACAGCACATGACATGACCTGCTCTAGAGGTTTCAGATCCTGTGAATGCCTCACCCTGGCCAAATAGCAAGCCCTGGTGAGGCTGGCTCGCCTTTACTGAGTATTTGCTATGTGCGGGGAAACTACACAGACTATCCCACGTAATCCTCACCCTGCTGAGGGTAGTGTTGTTCTGATGGTACCAGCAGGAAAACGGCCTCAGAGTGTCAGCAGGTGACACTGGGCGCAGCCCACGCCCCCCGCAGGTGCAGGAGCTCTGCCCTCCCAGCCTACATGACCGTAGCCTCAGCGCTGCCTCTCCTGGTCTGCCCTTGGTTGTAAGCTCGCTCCCTTCCCTGCTGCGGCCCTCCTGCCTGCCCAGCCTTCCCGGGGAGCCTGCGGGGTCCGTGTCTCCCTCAACTCTCCTCCCCTGCATGCTACTAGTCCATCTCCCTCTCCAGCCAGGGCATCGCGCCGCCCCAGCCCCACAGCCAGGGTGTCACCCATCTCTGCAATATCCTGGCACACACATGGGAACACTTGCTGTCCTTGAATGATTCACCTGAAGGAGAAAGACTTGCAGAATGGCCCTGCCTGCTGCAAGGCAGACCTCTGTCCACAGACTTCTGCTAATTGGGCTATTTTGTCACACAGAGGTTTTCATCAAATGGCCGGTCACTGTAATGTACTGTCATCCAGTGGGCACAGCAAGTGCACGTGGCTGAGCCACAGGTGAAATGAGGCTCCCGGGAAAGGCGGAGGCCCCAGTCCCAAATGAAGGAGCTGAGAGTTATAGGTGGGCGTAGCCTGGTGAGAAGGGCCACAGCACACCGTTAGGGGGGACTGCTCTCAGCCACCTCTCCTCACGCACATTGTGTTACTTACTTTCAACACAAAGACCGTCGATCGCTCTGTCTGCAGATGAGGAGGTGGAGGTTCTCAGCTGCAGCAGGGACCAGCTCCCACCCCAGAGTAATTAAAGGTGACTTGTGACCTCTGCCAATACTGCCCTCCTGAGAAGAGTTGTTTTCCTGAGACCCCTTGATAAACCCAGGGACCCCCGGAAAGTCCAGGCTCCTCTACCAGTCACTCCTTGACTCTTCTTGAAGGGGCTGTGCTTTGTTTAGCTCCTGTAAATGGTGTCGAATAAAAACTATTTTAAGTGTGAAACGGAGAGAAACAACTGGATGTTTATTGAGTATCTACTAGGTGTGAAGCTCTCTAGGTGTCTGGATTATATTTTGTAATTTATTCCTCATGACACCCCGGGTTCAGGCATGTCTGAATAAGATAAGGAAATTTCTGTTTAGGGAAGTTTGGTGTCACGCCAAATCTCATGGTTAGGGAATGGCGAAGTCATAATTCAAAACAAGATCTGTTTTACTCAAAAAAACAAAAAACCCAAAAACAACTATGTAATTCGTGGTCACCTTATTTATTCACTGATTCTTCCAAGAGATCAGTGTCATATCCTACGGTAGAATATATGCAAACCATACATTTTTTTGCCAGCAAGTAATAGTCCTGATGCTTCTGCTCAAACACGGAGATACTGCCTTGACCTCTTGGTGTAAGTATGGCCACGGAAACCTGCAAAAGGACAGGGCAGCTCTGGAAAGAGTCACACTTGAAGATTTCCAAAGCGCAGCTGCCCTGCTGATAACACGAGGGCTCCCCTCCTCCGATTACCAATCGTGCTAGGCTTCTTCAGAGTTTATGACCCCTTAGAGAATCGCCAGGAAATCTGTACTTTAAAAGGGAATTAAACTCCACGGAGAAATGGCTGATTCTCAGACTGAGGCAGGAAATGTACAAGAAGAGCCCGGAGCATCTCATGGTACCAGAAAACATGGACGTGCTCAAAAACAAAATCAGAAGCAAAAGCCAACAGTGATGGGGCTGTGTCAAAGGGACACAGGGGCCAACTGAAAATACCCCAATGGACAACGCTTGAACCATTTGAGCAACAAAATAATGTAATATTGGATTATAACCCAAAGTATAAAATACATACCCAACACTTCATATTGATCTAAGTAAATGACTGAATAAATAAGTGGAGCATAGTTGACAGATGTCTCATGCAGAAGAACTCCAGTTTATGAAGCCACCCCACCCCCCAAGAAGGTTCACTTCATATTGATCTAAGTAAATGACTGAATAAATAAGTGGAGCATAATTGACAGATGTCTCATGCAGAAGAACTCCAGTTTATGAAGCCACCCCACCCCCCAAGAAGGTGGAGCCTCTCTCCTCACCCTTAAAGTGTGGGCTGTACACAGTGACTTGCCTGCAAGGAGGACCATCTGGAGGGGTGAGTAAAGAGTGAACTTTCAGTGGGGAAGCCAGACAGACACACCTCAGCCAGGTGATCCAGGTCAGCATCATGAAACGAGTCCTGTTGAGGGTGCGGCCCTTGACATCATGAAATGGGATGGGCCCTTCACCTCTGTGGTCTTCTTCTGCAAACCCTTGACCTCGTCAAATCACGAGGATAAACCTCAATCCCAGTTGCAGAGCATTGTACAAAATACCTGACCAGCACTCCTCCCAGCTGTTAAGGTCAGCAAGGGAAATCTGAACAGCCAAGAGGAGCCTAAGGAGACACAATAAATAAATGTCATGAGGGATCTTGGAAGGAATCCTGGGCCAGAAAAAGACGTCAGGTAAAAACTGAGTAAATCTGAATAGGTTACAGACTTAATAGTAAAGTATCAAGATTAGCTCATTAATTGTGACAAATGTACTACACGAATGTGCGATGGTAGTAACAGGGCAGCCTGTGCAGGGAGGGGCAGGTATCTTTCCAACTTTTCTGTAAATCTAAAACTACTCTAAACTAAAAAGCTTATTAAAACAAAAAAATAAACCTAAACAACAGAATAAAAAAACCTGGTATTCACACAGTACACTGATGTTTGAAAAGTGAAATGAACCCATCGTAGCCTGGATACTGGCACGTTATAGGGCTCGCATAACCAGGGTCTTCACTTGTCTTGGAGTCTTATTATGTGGGGACTGTAAGAGGTATAGAATCGACAAATTCAAATAAGAGGATACAGATAAGATGTGCATGAAGGTACTACAGATAGGAGGGACTGTGATACAAGCTGTGACCCCGAGTCCTGCAGCAGTTGCTGAGGGTACCAGTCAGCAGGCATCAACCGTGGGGCGGATGTCGCTTCCCCTGAAAATTCCCAGGGTCCCAGGAGTCGAGAAGCTGGAAGACGGAGAAAGTCGTGTGGTCCCGTGACAGCAGCCTGTTGTTCTCAGGCTGAGCCACTGGCCCTGCACTTAGTCTGTGCGTTTAGGATCCCAAGTGTGACTTCTGTGACTGCGAGAAACGTGAGACTTTTCACTGATGGATATGATGTCAGAGGTGGGGTCCAGGGGCCCGATAGTCGGCCTCAACCCACCCCGTCCTCTTACCAGGTTCTTTTTTTTTTTTTCCTTTTTGTCTTTTTTACTGGCTGGTAACGGGATCGCAACCCTCGGTGTCGTGCCCATACCGGGGACCGGCAATGGGATAGCAACCCTCGGTGTTGTGCCCACACCGCACTCAGCCAGTGAGCGGGAACCGGTCTCCACATGGGATCCGAACCCTCAGCGGGAGTGTCGCCGCGCTCCCAAGCAGCGCACTCTCCAGTGCGCCACCGGGCCGGCCCTTACCAGGTTCTTGACTCCACCACAGGAAAGAATTCAAGGGCAGAGTCACCCCAGAAAGTGAGAACAAGTTTAATGTAACAGATAAGAAATGCATGTTCCACGGAGAGAGAGCAGCACAGCTCCAAAGACTGAGCAGGGCCCACACCAAGTTTAACACAAAAGTAGGTTCAGTACAGACATCAAATCTAACACAAAAAACAAGAAACACACACTTAAAGTTCCATACAAAGTGCAGGCTGGCTCAAGAGAGTGGCCAGCGCTTGCTGAAAGTAAGTTTGATACAAAGTGAAGTACACACACCTCAGCCAGCAAAGTGTGGGGCGTCTCCAGGAGAGTGAGCGGCAGCCCTGCCTTCGGCTGGGACTTGGCTTTTATAGTTTCTCTGTCTAGTGAATATTCAGTTAAGGAAGTGGTTCCCAGCTGTATGTACCAGAATGCTCTGTGCTCTCTACTGAGCGTGCCCAGCCACTGGCTTGCATGAGCCAGCCCCCTGTGGTCTCATTTCCCCTGTTGGTGCTGAAAATAGGTCTGACTGGCAACACTTTCCTCCAGGTGACAGCCCAGAGGAGGGGACCTGAGACCTCAGGGAGTGGCTGGGAACCCGGAGGCGTGTCCTGAGCCTAGGGAAAGCGAGCCCCTCCGGTATCAGACAGAGGAGTCTTCTGTAAAATGGACACAGCTCTGCAGCCCCTGAGTTTATGCAGACAGGCTGCTGTACAGCCTTGGGCCCAGGCCTGGGAAGTGCAGGGAGGAGACTGGAGTGGAACAGAAGAAAGGTGAAAAGCAGAGATGGAGCCCTGCAGAAATACTCAGAGCATGTCCAAGGAGAAAGGCTTCTCGTTCTCAGGCTGCTGCAGCTCCCAGCACCGGGAGTCCAGGCTTGTGAACTTGCAGGCAAGTGGCACTGCACCCTGATCTCCACTTCAGCTAAGATGAGCCAAGGCCCTGTGGTTGCAACCTGTTTGCATGTGCTTTGCCTATAGACTCTCTGTCTATATTGATGGAGCATTCCCTTCCCTCAGTCCTGCACCAAGAGCCATCCAGGAAATCTCACTGTGGATGCAGTTCACCTGTGGCTTCGAGTCTGTGCGTGGGCAGTTCCTTTACCACTTGGAAAACTGTGAGCCTGTAGAGGAAGCAGTAGTCAGCCTTGGCACGCCAGGATTTCTTTAGGGATACAGAGATTACTTTTTGGCCCAGAGGTGGGCAGAAGGCCCCTCTGCGTAGGCCCCCATTCTAGTCTTCCTTTCCTTTGCAAAGAGAAAACAAGATCTCCGCAGGCTTGAATATGGTCCTTTGTGGCATCAGCACTGAGGCTGTTGTCATCACTGGCTCCTTCCACTTGGCCCTGACCTACTCCCCAAATCTCAGACCCGTGTGTAGAGCTAGAGTTAGGGTCTGGAGCTCACAGACCCCTTGAGCCTGTTGGACAGATTGGGTCTATGAGCTATGTAACTGGATAAAAGGTCCTTGGAGCCTTGGTTGAAGTAATAGTAAGCTTTATTCAGTACGCACACATCTAAGAGCTAGACAGTCCAAAGAGAAACTGAGGAGCTGCTGGCAAAGTAAACATGCTCTATTTTAAGATGTGTGCTCTGCCCAGCTGCTGCTTCACACACTGAAGATCACACAAGAACAGCAACGAGCTAAAAGATACATGGGCGTGCGTGGGCACTAACTCCACCCACACACAATGTGTTTACAAAGAATGTGCTGCACCACCGCCAACCCAATCTGAGGCGAGGGGACCTGACTAAACTACTCTATTTTACTCACACC
This sequence comes from Galeopterus variegatus, assembly GCF_000696425.1. Lineage (NCBI taxonomy): Eukaryota > Metazoa > Chordata > Mammalia > Dermoptera > Cynocephalidae > Galeopterus > Galeopterus variegatus. The sequence continues at coordinate 45,374 of NW_007737559.1, read as the reverse complement.
GTGTTTCCAAAGCTTTCCTTCTCTAGCCTGCCTCCAAAGCTGCACAGACCTCCCTTCCCTATAAACACATGCCCTTTGGCTCTCCTGGTTTGGTTCAAAGCAGAGGTGTCAGTTTAATTTTCCAGTCATAGTGACCACTTATGTGCTGGGTTTTCTTCCAGATAAAGGGAAAAAAATACATGAATAGGGGAGAAGGAACTAACGTCAATTGAGTGCCTGCCATGAGACAGACTTTGTAAACACATGGAAAAGTTGGTCACCATCAAACCCTGAGAGATAGCCATTTTTATTCCCCTTTAGAGGAGAAACTGAGGCACGAGGTTGGCACTTCGCTGGTGTTGACACAGGTAGTAATCGGTGCAGCCTGAATTAAAACTCAGATGTGTAGATTCCAGTGCACTCTCCTGACATCATCTACACTGATCCGCATCTGAATGGTTTTAATCCAGGGGTCTGTATAGAATTATGCACAGCCCAATAGTCAGTTTGTATAAAATCCTTCAAAAAAGGGGTTGTGCTAAAATGCTTCATTTTCTCCCAGGAGAGCTGATTCAGGAAAGCAAAGATAAAAATAGTGGGCAGGCAAGACTGAAATAAGAACAAAGTTTATGGTCCGCCTGTGTAAGAGGGTCCTTCCTTTGTTCTTGTAATTAAGTACTCATGTTTATTGAGCTCTCATTACATGTCAGGACATGAATGTGAACGAGACCAACATGGACTCTTCCCTCACCGAGTGTGCACTCTAGTGGGACAGACACTAAACGTGCAATTGTGTGAGCATTCAAATGGCATTCTGGCAAGTCCAGGAAAGAAAACGGACATCTGACCTTCTCAGGAGGGTGGCAAGTGCTCACCAGCTCCAGGGCAGCCAGGCTGACTGCTGGCCTGCAGGATAAATGAGCCAACTAGATCACAAGGGATGGAGGTCCAGGGGTGTAGAAAAGAGAGCTTACAGATGCCCGTGACAACATGCACATGGGCTCTGAGGTGGGAAGGAGAGGGGGAAGAGGTGGGTAGAAGATGTGTAAAGAAAGACAGACTTGAGCCCAGGATGGCGGCAGGCTGGCTGCAAACTTGCCCAGATCCACACCCTGCCCTGCATCCTCAGCACTCTCTCTTCAACTTGGCTGCCTCCACCATCAAGAGGTGGAGTCTGTACCCCTTCAGCCCCCACCCCCACCCCAACCCCTGGATCTGGGCCTTCCTTCGACCAACAGAATGTGGTGAAAATGAGCCCGTTCTGAGCCTGAGCCTCAGGAGCCTGTGTGCTCTTTCCTGTTCCCCTCTGTCTCTCTCAGTTCCTCCACAGCCCTGTGCACAAGACCAGGCAGAGATCCCGTCATACGAGCCAGTGACTTCCTAGTCCAGCCAGCCTCAGCTGACACACAAGGACAGACTGTGTGTGAGCCCAGCTGAGAGCAGCCCAGCCCAGCCCAGCCTCCATGAGCACTGCTGAGCCAACTCACAGACTCATTAAGAAATGAGAAATCATTGTTGCTTTAAACTGCTACACTTCGGAACGGTGTGTCACGCTGCAATAGCCATTGTGTCTGCATGTTGGGAGACCCCCACAGTTGGGACAGTGAGAATTGTAGGTCAAAGTAAGAATTTTGTATTTTATCCTAAGGCAAAGGGAAGCCAGTGAGGGATTTTATGCAGTGAGGTGATAGCATTAACTTGGCACTGTAGGAAAAGATTCCGAGCAGTGAGAGAACAGCAGTGGTGCAGGAGGCTCTCCTTCTTTAATTCACACGTGACATGACCAGTGCGTCTCTAGGAAGCAATGCTTGACCTCTTCATCTCTGATATCTGCTAAAGTGTTTGCTAGCCAAAGTCTATCAACTTGTATTTTAGACACTTGACCATTTAGGGTGCTCTGAGGGATAGGCCACAACTATCACCTATGGTCATAGATACCACCGAATTGCTGGCAAGAGTGAATAAATATTTATTAATCCATTCAGTGTACACCACCACCCACCTACACACCCATCCATCTACCCGTCCACCCATTCGTCCACCCACCCTCCTATTCAGCCGTCCGTCTGTTCGTCCATCCTTCCACCCATCCATCCATCCATCCATCCATCCACTAATTTCTCTTTCACCGAGGATGACCTTTTCGTGTGTCTAAGTTCAAACGCTCCATTCTTCTTTAGATCCCACATCCTGCACCTCCTCAAAGGTGTTATTTTCCAGACATTCTCCACTCTAAATTCTGCATTGTCAATTTCCCGCTCTCATGTTTTATTTCCAACAGCAGATAAATGTGACTTATTTCTTTACCCTTTAAATAGTCTCTCTTGACTTTTCTTTGTCCTCCAAAGAAGGACACTACCACTCCATTTGTCTAGTTCCCTTCAAGCCAAACTCCCTGAAAGAGTAGTCCACATTCGTTACCCCCATTTCTCCCTCCCATTCTCTCCTGAGTGCATCAGTCTTCCCCACCTCCAACAAACCCGCACTGTTGAAGTTGCCAGTGACCTCCAACTTTTTAATCAATGACAGTTCTGTCCCCCCCCTCTCGACCTGAGGCACTGAGACTGCAGACCACTCGTTGCCCTCGAGGTCTTCCTTCAGTGCCCTTCAGGATGTCTCCTCCCCTGTTCTCCTCCTACACCCCTACTTTTTAATCAATGACAGTTCTGTCCCCCCCCTCTCAACCTGAGGCACTGAGACTGCAGACCACTCGTTGCTCTCGAGGTCTTCCTTCAGTGCCCTTCAGGATGTCTCCTCCCCTGTTCTCCTCCTACACCCCTGGCTGTTCCTTCTCAGGCTCCTTTGCAGGTCCCTCCTCATCTCCTTGATATTCCAAAACCCGAGACTTTAGAGCTTAGTCCTTGGAATTTTTTAGTCAAGGCACATTTATGATTTAGTGATTTCATCCAGACTCATAGCTCTAAATAGAGTCCGAACGCTGGGGAGTCCCATTGCACATCTCCAGCCCCATTGTCTCCCGCAAACTCCAGAATCATCCATTGAACTGTTTACTTGACATCTCCCCTTGGGTGTTAAGCGGGCACTTAAAATATAACATGTTCAAACTGACTCCTGATCTTTTCTCCAAAGTCTGCTTCTCTTGAATGTTCTCCATCTCAGCTAATGACAATCACCTCCTTCCAGTACTCAGCCCCAAAATCTAGGAGTGACTCTTATGTCCTTTTTACCTCTCACTGCATATTAATCGATTACCAAACCCTGTTGACTGTACATGCGATATATAACCACCAGTGCCCACTGCTCAGAAACTCAAAGCCACCATCTTTCCTGGATTATGAAAACAACCCTCTAGCCTCATCTTCTGGCACTCTCCATGAAGCTTACAGTCAATTCTCAACACAGACACCAAAGTGACCCAAAAAACAAAAATAACCACTGATCATGTCTCTGATCAAGAAGAAAATCCCCCTATCGACTCACAGTAAACACTAAATAAATGTCTGAGGCTCCAGGGTCCTCTACGACCTTCAATCATAGTACCTCAGACCCTTTTTTCTATATACTGTTAGGCTCATTATAATTTTCCCTATAAAATGTCTTCCTGTACATTAAACAGGGGACAAGATCCAGCCTCAGTGCTTTTGCACATGATGTCCTGTTCCCTGGATTGCACCTCCATCAGCCTCCTCCCTCACTCCATCACGTCCTCCATCAGCCTCCTCCATCACTCCATCACGTCCTCCATCAGCCTCCTCCCTCACTCCACCACGTTCTCCTCCATCCTCCTCCTCCCTCACTCCACCACGTTCTCCATCAGCCTCTTCCCTCACTCCATCACATTCTCCATTAGCCTCCTCCCTCACTTCATCATGTTCTCCATCATCCTCCTCCCTCACTCCATCACGTCTGACATCAGCCTCTTCCCTCACTCCATCACGTCCTCCATCAGCCTCCTCCCTCACTCCATCACGTTCTCCATCAGCCTCCACCCTCACTCCATCACGTCTTCCATCAGCCTCCTCCCTCACTCCATCATGTTCTCCATCAGCCTCCACCCTCACTCCATCATGTCTTCCATCAGCCTCCTCCCTCACTCCATCATATCCTCCATCCTCCTCCTCCCTCATTCCATCACGTTCTCCACCAGCCTCCTCCCTCACTCCACCACGTTCTCCACCAGCCTCTGCCCTCACTCCATCACATTCTCCACCAGCCTCTGCCCTCACTCCTTCACGTTCTCCTCTATAATCCTCCTCCCTCACTCCATCACATTCTCCACCAGCCTCTGCCCTCACTCCTTCACGTTCTCCTCTATAATCCTCCTCCCTCACTCCATCATATCCTCCATCCTCCTCCTCCCTCACTCCATCACATTCTCCATCAGCCTCCTCCCTTACTCCATCACATTCTCCATCAGCCTCCTCCCTCACTCCATCACGTTCTCCCACATCAGCCTCCTCCTTCACACCATTATGTTCTCCATCAGCCTCCTCCCTCAGTCTCATTGGTTCTTTGCCACTCAGTGAAGTCTCTCTCAACATTATATTCAAAATTTAATCCTCACATCAGCCTCCTCCTTCACACCATTATGTTCTCCGTCAGCCTCCTCCCTCAATCTCATTGGTTCTTTGCCACTCAGTGAAGTCTCTCTCAACATTATATTCAAAATTTAATCCTATTTGTTTCTTATATGGCTAACCTGTTTGTTTTTCTCTTTAGTGTTTTTTCAACATATCATGTATTTTACCTCTGGGTGTCTATCTTATTCAGTGTCTCCTCCACTAGAAGGTCAGTTCATTTAGAGACAATTTTGGGCTGTTTTCAAGCCTAGATCTGTAGTTATGTTTGTTAATGTTCATTAGATGTTTATAGAATCAAATAAGAAGTGGACCAATGCACTCAATTTTCCTGAGCACCTACTTTGGCAGACCTTATTCTCACCTGAGGACACCTCCACTAATTCTTGAAGTGGACAACACCCAGTAGCCATGTGTGGGAATGGAAGTGCTGCCAAAGACCCCTGACACAGGAAAGGGTGCCTGAGTGTTATTGCAGGAGGGGAGCTCAGAGTTCATCAACTCCTCCCTTCATTGTGTGGAGGACTTTGGGGGGTCTGGAAGAAGCTGTGTGGACCTCCTGTTTGGAAATGTGGCCACTGCTCTTAGTGAGCAAGAAGGAATTGGTAACTTCCGTGTCCTCAGATTCTCACCTGCAGAATGATGGCTTGGTCTAAGCCACCAGCTCCATCTGGTCCCGATTCATTTTAGGGGCCCTCGGACAGCATTCCATCACCTTCTGTCTTGTTGGCTCTCTGTTCTTTTCCAAGGCTAATCCAGGTTCCTCATCCTGACCTTTCTGCAGCTTAGCTTTGAAATGCATGTTCGGGAGCACCTAAGCCCCAAATTCTGGGCTAGAGAGAGAGCCACACTAAATATTTGATTGCTTCTCACGTGGCCCCTGCTGAGAGCTGCCCAGGTTAAGGTCAGTCTGAGACCGCTGAGTTCTTTAATAATCATTGCCTTTACAGTCTTCTCCAAGAGTTCAAAAGGAGGCTCCATTTTCGTCCCATTAATATTAATTCACGTGCTGTGTGGGCTTATTCTGATGACATATTTTCTTGTTAAATATTCATTACTGGAGCTAGCAGTGCACTGCAGACTAACTATTACTGGGGGAAATTGGAGCAAATCACCATTAGCTGCTATTGACAGTTGTCCGTGATTTGCCCCCCTGCCCTTTGAGAGAGAGCATCCCTGTCAGAGAACAGTAACCTGGTCCTCTTCATGAGGGGAGTAGGGTGGTGAGGTTTTTCCTAGCTCCCAGGAAGTCCTTGGCTTCCCCTTGATGCATCAAAGGCCATGCAGCCTGGATGCTGCTTCTAGTGAGAGCAGCTGCATGAATCCCCAGGTCAAGACTTTGCCATATCCCACATGCACATCCTCCTTTGCAAATGATGTACTGTTCAGGTGGAAGGGACTTTCTATTCCAAACCCTCATTTTACAGATATGAAACTGAGATTCAGAGATGTGATGGAAATTGATCAAAGTTAAACATGAACCAGGGTGGGACTGTGGGAAAAATCCATGACACAATAGGTTACTTATTTGTAAAATCAAAACCAGTAATTTAGCTCCTATAGATTGTTCCATTGAGCTATGTTTAGATTCCCCAATGACCTGTCAAGTCAACCTGCTTATCAAATTATTTCAAACATAAATCAATCAGCAGGACTTGATTGGCCCCCTGCCAGGTTCTGAGAACTGTTCTAGGCACAGTGGAGGAACCCCTAATGTTAGCATCTCTCATAACCTTAGAATTTGTGTCCAGCACTAGCAGGAACACTGGTGCATCCCTGGGCTGGAAGGAGGAGGGACTTTGCTCCGTGATAACCAGTGAGTCACCTTCAAAATCTTCTGCTGCTCCTGCTATTGATGCTGTCGCAAGGGGTTTACAACCCTCCATGGCTGAACACAAAAAAGAGAAAAGTGTGATGTCTGAGCTAGTTCTTGACTTAATGACTTTCACATCGCTCATATTCTGTTTTCTCAAGGGTTATTAGTGACTTTCCTGGAAATCTGTCTCATAAAGCCTCTGGGATGAGTTGTTTTTGTATTTGTTGTGCCAATACTGTCTTGATCGGATGTCTGTCAACAGGGGATCCTCAAGGGTTATTAGTGACTTTCCTGGAAATCTGTCTCATAAAGCCTCTGGGGTGAGTTGTTTTTGTATTTGTTGTGCCAATACTGTCTTGATCGGATGTCTGTCAACAGGGGATCTGATACTTTCCTGTTTTATTTCTGCACATGGACTGTGTAGAGAAGGTCTGAATGGCTCTCTGTGGATCCTTATGTGTCCACGTAGGAGCATCCTTTAGTCACTTTCCTTTACGTCCTGCTGCTTCTCTGCCTGCTCTCAGGGTGTATTTCAGGTACCCACAGAAGTTCTCTGCTCACTGCTGCTGCTTCTCAGGTCCTGGTCCAGAATACAAAGGAAAAAAATGCCATGGATGGGATGTGTCTACACTGCCTACACATCAGCTGTGGTTTTATCTCTCCAAGCAGTAATTTCCCAGGAACCTGCCTCCTAAATCAGACCAGGTTTCTTCCCTGCACCCTTCTTCAGATGAGGCATTTAATGATCAACCTGTAATTGTTCCCTTTAACACCCCACCTGAGGGTTTTACTCTCTTATTACTACAAGCTGCAATGGCAACGTTGTTCAGCACCTGTTAAGTTCCAGGCATTTTCCAAAATGATAGCCTAGCGGGCAATTATTTTCCCAACCTGACATAGAACAGCCCTTTTTTTCCTTAAATTGTAATAAAGTATGCATAATGTAAAAATTGCCTTCTTAAATATTTCTAAGTGTACAGTTCAGTAGTGTTAAGTACATTAACATTGTTGTGCAACTGACATACAAATCATTCTAATTTTTCTTTTTTTTGAAAACATTTAATTACTATTTATTTTTTACTTAAAAAAATATTTTATTTTGTCAATATACAATGTGGTTGATTATTGTGGCCCATTACCAAAACCTCCCTCCCTCCTCCTTCACCCCCTCCCTCCCAACAATGTCCTTTCTGTTTGCTTGTCATATCAACTTCAAAGAATTGTAAGTATTGTGTCTTCTCCCCCCACTCCCCAGTTATTTGTGTATTTACTTATTTACTTTAAGCTCCCACAAATAAGTGAGAACATGTGATATTTCTCTTTCTGTGCCTGACTTGTTCCACTTAATATAATTCTCTCTAGGTCCATCCATGTTGTTGCAAATGGCAGTATTTCATTCTTTTTCATAGCAGAGTAGTATTCCATTGTGTAGATATACCACAGTTTCCGTATCCACTCACTGATGGACATTTGGGCTGGTTCCAACTCCTAGCTATTGTAAATAGTGCTGCAATGAACATTGGACAACAGGTATACCTTCAACTTGATGATTTCCATTCCTCTGGGTATATTCCCAGCAGTGGGATAGCTGGGTCATGTGGTAGATCTATCTGCAATTGTTTGAGGAACCTCCATACCATTTTCAATAGAGGCAGCACCATTTTGCAGTCCCATCAGCAATGTATGAGAGTTCCTTTTTCTCCACAACCACGCCAGCATTTATCGTTCAGAGTCTTTTGGATATTTGCCATCTTAACTGTGGTGAGATGGTATCTCAGTGTGTTTTTGATTTGCATTTCCGAATGTTAGTGATGTTGAGCATTTTTTCACGTGTCTGTTGGCCACTCATATATCTTCCTTTGAGAAATGCCTATTTAGCTCTTTTGCCCATTTTTTAATTGGGTTACTTGTTTTTTTCTTGTAAGGTTGTTTCAGTTCCTTGTATATTCTGGATATTAATCCTTTGTCAGGTGTATATTTTGCAAATATTTTCTCCCACTCTGTTGGTTGTCTTTTAACTCTGTTAATTGTTTCTTTTGCTGTGCAGAAGCTTTTTAGTTTGTTATAATCCCATTTGTTTATTTTTGTTTTGGTTGCCCATGCTTTTGTGGTCATATTCATGAAATCTGTGTCCAGTCCTATTTCCTGAAGTGTTTCTCCTATGTTTTCTTTGAGAAGTTTTGTTATTTCACTGTGTATACTTAATTCTTTAATACATTTTGAGTTGATTTTAGTATACGGTGAGAAGTATGGGTCTAGTTTCATTCTCTTGCATATGGATATCCAGTTACCCCAGCACCATTTTCTGAAGAGACAGTCTCTTCACTAGTGTATAGGCTTGGGGCCTTTGTCAAAGATCAGGTGGCTATAGGTGTGTGGGTTGAGTTCTGGATTCTCTATTTTATTCCATTGATCAGTGTCTGTTTTTTGGGCCGGCCCGTGGCTCACTCGGGAGAGTGCGGTGCTGATCAGTGTCTGTTTTTATGCCAGTACCATGCTGTTTTGGTTATTATAGCTTTCTAGTATAGTTTAAAGTCAGGCAGTGTTATGCCTCCAGCTCTATTTTTTTTGCACAGCATTGCTTTGGCTATACATGGTCTTTTGTTATTCCATATAAATGTCTGTATATTTTTTGCCATTTCTGAGAAAAATGTCATTGGAATTTTGATGGGGATTGCATTGAATTTGTATATCACTTTGGGAAGTATAGACATTTTCAATGTTGACTCTTCAGTCCAAGAGCATGGGATATATTTCCATCTTCTTGTGTCCTCTTTAATTTCTCTCAGCAGTGGTTTGCAGTTCTCATTATAGCGATTTTTCACATCCTCAGTTAACTCAATTCCTAAGTATTTTATTTTTTTGGTGGCTGTTGTAAATGGGCAAGCTTTCTTGATTTCTCTCTCTGCATGTTCACTACTGGAGAATAGAAATGCTACTGATTTTCGTGTGCTGATTTTGTATCCTGAAACTTTGCTGAAATCATTTATCAACTCCAACAGTGTTTTTGGAGAGGCTTTATGCTGTTCAATATATGGGATCATGTCATCTGCAAAGAGGGAAAGTTTGACTTCATCTTTTCCAATATGGATGCCCTTTATTTCTTTCTCTTCTCTGATTGCTCTGGCTAATACTTCCAACAATATGTTGAATAGGAGTGGTAAGAGTGGGCATCCTTGTCTAGTCCCTGTTCTTAAAGGAAAAGCTTTCAGCTTTTCCCCATTCAGGATGATATCAGCAGTGGGTTTATCATATATGGCTTTAATTATGTTGAGATACTTTCTATCTATACCTAACTTATAGAGAGTCTTTATCATGAATGAGTGTTGAATTTCATCAAATGCTTTTTCAGCATCTATAGAGATTATCATATGGTCCTTGTGTTGATTTTATTGATATCGTGTATCACATTTATTGATTTGCATATGTTGAACCAACCTTGCATCTGTGGGATGAATCCACTTGATCATGGCATATAATTTTGGGTATGTGTTGCTGTATGCTGTTAGCTAGTATTTTATTGAAGATTTTTGCATTTATATTCATCAAGGATACTAGCCTGTAGTTTTCTTTCTTTGTTGTGTTTTTACACAGGTGATGTTTGCTCTATAGAATGAATTTGAGAGAATTGCCTCTGTTTCAATCTTTTGGAATAGTTTGTAGCGAATTGGTGTCAATTCCTCTTTTTATGTTTGGTAGAATTCTCCTGTGAATCCATCTGGTCTTGGGCTATTCTTTGTAGGGAGCCTTCTCATAACAGCTTCAATCTCTTTTATTGCTATTGGTCTGCTCAGATTTTCTACATAGTCTTGGCTCAGTTTTGGTAGTTTGTGTGTGTCCAGAAATTTATCCATTTCCTCCAGATTTTCAAATTTGTTGGCATATAGTTGTTTATAGTAGTCTCTAATGAATCTTTGTATTTCAGAGGTATCAGTTGTCATATCACCTTTTTCATTTCTAATTTTTGTTATTTGGGTTTCTCTCTTCTTTTTTTAGTTAGCTGTGTGAATGGTTTGTCAATTTTATTTTTCTTTTCAAAAAACCAACTTTTTGATTCATTGACGTTTTGTATCATTTTTTGGATTTCAATTTCATTAAGTTCTGCTCTGATCTTAATGATTGCTTTCCATCTGCTAACTTTGGGTTTAGATTGTTCTTGTTTTTCTAGTTCTTTAAGGTGAAATATTAGGTTGTTCAGTTGCCTTCTTTCCATTCTTCTGAAGTAAGCATTTAATGCAATAAATTTTCCCCTTAGTATAGCTTTTGCAGTATCCACAGGTTTGGTATGATGCATCATTGTTTTCATTAGTTTCAGTAAATTTTTTGGTTTCCTCTTTGATTTCTTCTTGGACCCATATGTCATTAAGTAGAATGCTGTTTAATTTCCATGTGTTTGTATAGTTTCCAGAATTTTGTTTGTTATTGATTTCTAATTTTAATCAATTTTGGTCTGAAAAAATACATGTGATAATTCCAATTTTTTTGAATTGTTGAGACTTAATTTGTGACCTAACATGGGATCTATCCTGGAGAATGATCCTTGTGCTGATGAGAAGAATGAATATTCTGAGATTGTTTGATGGAATGTTCTGTAGATATCTGCCAAGTCCAGTTGGTCTAGAATGTTTTTAGATCTTGTGTTTCTCTGCTGATTCTTTGCCTAGATGATCTGTACAATATCGATGGTGGGGTGTTCAGGTCCCCTGCTAATATGGTATTAGTGTCTATTTCCTTCTTTAGGTCTAATAGACTTTGCTCTGTAAATCTGGCTGCTTTGACATTGGATGTGTCTATATTTATGATTGTTATGTCTTTTTTGAAGGATGAATCCCTTTATCATTATGTAGTGGCCCTCATTATCTCTTTTTATGGTTTTTAGTTTAAAGTGTATTTTATCAGATGTAAGAATAGCTACTCCAGCTTGTTTTTCATTTCTGCTTGCATGGTAAATCTTTTTCCATCCTTTCACTCTTAGTCTATGTGTGTCTTTATGGGTGAGGTGGGTTTCTTGAAGGCAGCATATAGTTGGGTCCTCCTTTTTAATCCAGTCAGCCAGTCTGTGTCTTTTGATTAGGGATTTTAATCCTTTTACATTAAGAGTTGTTATTGAAAAGTGTTGATTTACTCCTAGCATTTTATTGATTTCTGTTTGGATGTCTTAAGTGTCTTTTGTTCCTTTCTTTTTGATTTACTGTTTGTCTTCTGTATTTGTTGGTTTCTTGGGGTGGTAGATAAACATTTTTTTTCCTCTTCATTGTTGGCATTTTTATCATACTAGTGGGTTTTGATTTTTCTTGAGTTCTTATGGCAGTGATAGTTATTTTTCAGGTACCAAACCCAGTACTCCCTTGAGAATTTATTGTAAGCTTTGGTCATGTGGTAGTGAACTCCCACAGTTTTTGTTTGTCTGAGAAATATACTATTTGCTCTTCATCTTGAAAGCATAGCCTTGCAGGGTAGATTATTCTTGGATAGCAATCTCTGTCTTTTAGTATTTTCAATATATCATCCCCTTCCTTTCTGGCTTTTAGGGTTTGTGATGAAAAGTTTGATGTTAGTTTGATTGGGGCTCCCTTATAGGTGATTTGACACTTCTCTCTTGCAGCTTTTAAGATTCTCTCTTTGTCTTTTGAAATTTTGCCTATTTGACTATAACATGTCTTCGGGAAGACCTTTTTGGGTTGAATACATTTGAAAATCTTTGATCTTCCTGAATCTGAAGATCTGTGTCTTTTCCTATACCTGGGAAGTTTTCTGCCATTATTTCATTGAATATGTTTTCAATGCCATTTTCTCTTTCCTCCCCTTCTGGAATACCCATGACTTGGATATTTGAGAGCTGAAGGTTGTCTTATATCTCTCATAGTTTTTCTTCAATGTTTTTAATTCTTTTTTTTTCTTCTTCTTCTTCTTTTCTTTTTTGGTCTGCCTGTGTTATTTCAAATAGCCCATCTTCAAGGTCAGAAGTTCTCTCTTCGGCTTCTGCAAGCCTGTTGGTTAAACTCTCTGTTGTGTTTTTTATTTCGTTGAATGAATTCTTCAGCATGGCAAGCTCTGCTACATTCTTTTTCAGGGCATTGATTTCC
>NW_007737559.1:29407-32800 GCF_000696425.1 Galeopterus variegatus | reverse complement strand
TGGTGTACTTTCTTGATTTTTCATATTTCTGGTATCTTTCCTTTGATGTTTAGTCATTATGATGAGGGATTTCACAGTTCATTGGCTTAACACTATTGTCTGGCTAAGATCCTGCCGGGGCTGCCAATTTGGCACAGCTGCCTAAGTGTCTGCTCAGTCGTCCACTGGCGCCTCAGGTGCATGGTTGCTCTGGGTCTTGGGCCTCTCCAGGGAAGTGCCTCTCTGGTCGGTGCGCACTCTCCTGTGCTGGGGATGGGGTCCAGTGGCAGTGAGACCATAGTGCTAGGTCATGTGCTGGCACCATGGGGTGCATGGTCTCCACAGGACTTGGGCCTCTCTGGGGAGGCACTTCTCTCATCAGTGCACACTTGGCTTGGCTGGGGATGGGGTCCGGTGGTGGCTTTAATCTTTCAAAACAGAAACTCTGCACCCATTAATCAATAATCTCCTTTCCCCCTTCCCTCGGCTCCTGTCAACCACTGTTCTGCTTTCTGTCACCATGAGTTTGACTTCTCTAGATATTTTGTATGAGTGGAATCACGTGGTGTTTGTCTTTTTGTGACCTATTTAGCTTAGCATAATATCTTCATTGTTCATTGACATTTTAGAATATGTCAGAATTTCCTTCCTTTTTAAGGCCGAACGGTATTCCATTGAATGTATATACCTGGTTTCCTTTATCTGTTCATCTGTTGATGAACATTTAGGTTGTTTCTCCATCTTGGCTAATGTGAATAATACTGCTATGACTAGGGTGTGCAAATATCTTTTCAAAACCCTTTTCACACATAGATACTAAGCAACATGCTCTTGAATTAACTGTGGGTCCAAGAAGAAATTAAGCAGAAAATCAAAAAAATTCTTGAAACTAAGGAAAGTAAAGACACATCATATCAAAATCTGTGGGGTGGTGCAAAAGCAGTACTAAGAGAGAAGTTTATTGCAATGAATGCTTATAGCAAAAGAATAGAAATATTTCCAACAAATAACCTAACACTACACATCAAAGATCTAGAAAAACAAGAACAATTCAACCCCCAAATTAGTAGATAGAAATAATTAAGATCAGAGCAGAACTAAACGAAATAGAGACACCCAAAATGATACAAAAGATCAATGAAAAAAAATGTCTTTTTGAGAAGATAAAAAATAGACAAACCATTAGCTAGGCTAACTAAATAAAGAAGAGATAAGACCCAAATAATAAAAGTCAGAAATAAAAAAGGAGACATTATAACCAATACTACAGAAATACAAAGAATCATTAGAGACTATTATAAACAACAATATGCCAACAAACTTGAAAACCTGGAGGAAATGGATAAATTTTTGAATGCATATAAACTACTAAGACTGAACCAAGAAGAAATAGAAAAATGGAACAGAACAATAACAAGCAATGAGATTGAAGCAATAATCAGCAGTCTCCCAACAATGAAAATCCCAGAACAGCATGCCTTTACTGATGAATTCCATCAAAAATTTAAAGAAGAATTTATACCAATTCTCTTCAAACTTTTCCAAAAAGTTGAAACAGAGGCTATTCTCCCAAATGCTAGAGGCTATTCTCCTATTCTATGAGGCCAGAATCATCCTGATACCAAACCAGACAAAGATACAAGAACAACAAACACAAAACAAACAAGCAAACAAAAACTATAGGCCAATATCTTTGTGAACATAGGCACAATAATCCTCAATAAAACATTAGCTAATTTAATACAGCAACACACCAAAAAAATAGTATGCCATGATCAAGTGGGATTCATCCCAGGGATGCAAGGATAATTCAACATATGCAAGACAATAAATGCAATCCACCACATCAGCAAAATCAAGGACAAAACTATATGATTATCTCAATAGATGCAGAAAAATCATTTGACAAAATTCAACATCCCTTCATGATAAAGGCTCTCAGCAAATTAGGTATAGAAGGAAAATATGTTAATACAATAAAAGCCATATATATGACAAACCCATCATCAGTATCATCCTGAATGGGGGAAACCTGAAAGCTTTTCTCTCAAGACCAGGAACAAGACAAGATATCCACTCCCACCACTCCTACTTAACATAGTACTAGAAGTACTGGCCAGAGCAATCAGGCAAGAGATAGAAATAAAGGACCTCCAGATTGGAAAAGGTGAAATCAAATTGTCCCTGTCTGCAGATGACATGACTACATATAGAAAAACCTAAAGACTCTACACAAAAACTTCTAGAGTTGACAAATGATTTCAGTAGAGTTTCAGGATTCAATATCAACACTCAAAAATCAGTAGCATTTTTCTACTCCAACAACAAACTAGCAGAAAAAGAAATCAAGAAAGCTAGCTCATTTACAATAGTCACCAAAAACCAAAATACCTAGGAATAAATTTAACAATAGAAGTGAAAGATCTCTACAATGAAAACTACCAAACACTAATGAAAGAATTTAAGGTGGACACACACAAAAAATGGAAAGACATTCCATGCTCATGGATTGGTAGAATTAATGTTGTCTAAATGACCATATTACACACAATGACCTACAGATACAATGCAATCCCTATCAAAATACCAATGATATTCTTCACCAAAATAGAAAAAAAAAACAATCTTAATATTTATATGGAACAACAAAAGACCCTGAAAGCCAAAGCAATCCTGAACAACAACAATAACAAAAATAAATAAAATAAAGCCAGAGTCATAACACTACCTGACTTCAAATTATACTACCAAGCTTTAATAAACAAAATAGCATGGTACTGACATAAATACAGACACTCAGAACAATGGAAAAGAATACAGAACCCAGAAATAAACTCACATACTGAAAGAAAACTGATCTTTTACAAAAGCACCAGGAACATACGTTGGGGAAAAGACTGCCTCTTCAATAAATGGTGCTGAGATAACTGGACAACCCTATACAGAAGAATAAAACTGGATTCATACCTCTCACCATATATCAAAATCAACTGGAAATGGATTAAAGACTTAAATATAAGACCTAAAATTTTAAAACTCCTAGAAGTAAACCTAGGGGAAACACCCCAGGATTTAGGACTGGGCAAATACTTTATGAATAATACCCCAAAAGCACAGACAACAAAAGAAAAAAATAAACAAATTGGATTACATCAAATTAAAAAGCTTCTGCATGGCAAAATAAATAAATAAATAAATAAAAATAAAAAAATCACCTACTGAGTGAGAGGAAATATTTGCAAACTTTGCATCCAACAAAGGATTAATATCCAGAATATATAAGGAACTCAAACAGCTTAATAAGAAGAAAACAAAAAACCAAAAAAAACCCCAAAAACAAATAACCCAGTTAAAAAAATGGGCAAATGAGCTGAATAGGCATTTCTCAACAGAAGACATACAAATGACCAACAG
>NW_007737559.1:0-29264 GCF_000696425.1 Galeopterus variegatus | reverse complement strand
AAAAAAACCCAAAAAAACCCCAAAAACAAATAACCCAGTTAAAAAATGGGCAAATGAGCTGAATAGGCATTTCTCAACAGAAGACATACAAATGACCAACAGACACTTGAAAAAATGCTCAGCATCACTCAGCAGTAGGGAAATGCAAATCAAAACCGCATAGAGATATCATCTCACCCTAGTTAGACTGGCTATTATCAAAAAGGCAGAGAATAACAAATGCTGGTGAGGATGCAGAGAAAGGGGAACACTCCTACATTCTCAGTGGGACTATAAATTTGTGAAGCTATTATGGAAAACTGTATGGAGTTTCCTCAAACAACTACAGATAGAACTACCATACTAGCCCACAATTCCACTGCTTGGTCTATAACCAAGTGGAAATCATCATGTCAAAGGATACCTGCCTGCACCCTCATGTTCATTACAGCTCTATTTACAATAGCCAAGATATGGAACCAGCCTAAATGTCCATTGTCAGATGACTGGATAAGGAAAATGTGGTATATTCACACAGTGGAATACTACTCTGCCGTAAAAGAGAATGAAATTCTGACATTTGCAGCAAGATGGATGAACTTAGAGAAAATCATGTTAAGTGAAATAAGCCAGGCATAGAAAAATAAATACCACATATCTTCACTCGTAAGTGAGAGCTAAGAAAATAAACAAATAAATGAAATAAGAAAGAAGGAAAGACACACCAATCACAATGATATGTTGAACCTTCAGAAGGAGAGAACAGAACTGAGGCCACCAGAAGTGGGAAAGGGGTTGGGGGTTAGCAAGAAATTTGTAAAGGACCACGAAAAACAATTACATTGTATAATGTTGAATGTACCAACTCTCTTGACTAGAGCATCACATATTGCACACAGGTAATGACATTCAACTCTGTGTCCCACAGATATGCATAATCAACTATGTTCCAATAATTTTAAAAAAGTGACAGCAACAAAACCAAAGAAAACAGAACACCCCTGTTTCCGATCCCTTTGGGTGCATAACCAGAAGTAGAATTGCTGGATCACGGAGTAATTCTATTTTTAATTAGTTGAGTAATTTCCATTTTGTTTTCCATATTGGTTGCACCACTTTGCAAGGGTACTTGCAAAAGTTCATGGAAAGACAAGAATTGAAAGACAAGATAAAGGGAAGCCATTAACTTTTGGAAGTCCCCTGGTACGTTCCCACCTACAGTACAAAGGGTTCCAACTCCTCCATATTCTTGCTAACTTTTGTTATTTTCTACTTTTTTTTTTTTTCCAACAGTAACCATCCTACTGGGTGTTCCATGCCCATAATGGATGTGTTGTAAGCTGGGTGCATTGAGACCTGTCAGCTTGGCAGGAACAGGGGCCGGTGTGACAGCAGACATGTTGATGGCATGCTGACCAGGCACTGCAGCCAGATTGGTGAGAGTGAAAACTCAGTCGTTTGCCCCACAAGACGCCTTGGAGGCTGACGAGAGGGATGAAGAACCAGCCAGCGAAGCTTGCTGCTCCACACCATTTAAGTAACTCACTAGCAGTTGTGATTTAAAGGTGGGATCTAAAACTGAGGCCTGGGATTTCCACATAGTATTCCATAACCTGTATGTAGGATTTTAAATTATATTTTTAGCATACTTTAATCCATGCTGCCATGGGTACAGCCTTTTGAAAACAAGGGCCCCTCTTCTTTGCTAGGGCAAGGCTCCTAGACCGCTTTTGAGTAATGACACTGCCTTGTGTGTCTGGAAAGTGCTGGAAAGGCCATCTGCAGATGCAGCCCAGCCCTCACTCTCTCCACTGCAGGGCTGGGTTTCCTTTGCTGAGCTCACCCTTAGCGACATTAGGGCTCTTGTGTTGAGCGGAGGAACGAGGGGTGGTGACTTCCTGGTGGTGGCTACAGCAGAGAGAGAGAGAGCTCCTCATGTGCTCTCCTTTTAAAGCCCTCAGAACAATGCCCATGACCACCATTAAACCTTCAACTTATTAATCCACTTACTAGGCATAGTCCTTATAATTGAATCACCTCTTCAAGGCACCACCTTTAATGACCATAATAGGATTCCCCACCATCTTAACTCTGTCATGGTGGGGGTCAAGTTTCCAATACATGGACTTTGGGGGATAGAATTCAATCCACAGCACCCCATAAATCCCAGTTTCCATGTCTATGAAGTCAACCCACATATGAAGCATGCACAGCAACGTGGCTCACGAGAATAACACAGATAAACCAGGAGTCACATTTAGCAAAGTGTCTATCACATAAGTGCAATGAATCTTAGATATTGTTATTCCCTGCAAGTTTATCTCTTTCCATCCATATTTTATGTATTTAGTTATAATACTGGAAGTATGACATAACTTCTCAGGGTCTCAGTTCCATCATATGTAGACTCTTGGGCTAAGGAATTGTCTCTAAGGACACTCTGACTTTGATACTTGGTTTTATTTTTTTAAAAAATTTATCCACCAAACTATCTAAAATAAACGAAATTTTGCAATTAGCTTCTTATTGTCACTGAACTCAGTAATGAAAGAATTGGGGATTTTGTTTTCCTGTTATCATTTTTATGTTTCATTGTACACCATAATGAATGTGGCCATTTACACTCAGGTAACTATGCAGAGTGACACGAGCTAATTATATACTTTGTAACCTCCAATCAGCAGAATCTCACAATATATCATGATAATGCTCCTGTATTTCACTGAGGGAATGGGCTGTTGAAATACTGGGTTAATTAGGCTTGCATTTAGTAGAATCGTGGCATGGGGGGAGGGTGCGGGGAGAGAAGGTGTGGAGTCAGCTCATTTATACCCCCCTCCCGGTACTTACGGCTATGCGGTTGTCATCTGCTGCCTGAGTGGGTATGTTGGTTGCATTTATTTGTATAATTATAAAAAGTCCTTACTTTTGCAAAGCGATTTACACTTTGCAAAATGAATTCATGGGAAGTATCTCATTTGATTCACCAATGAACTTAGGAATTGGTAGACAGAGGGTATTACCTGTGCTTTTTCATAAACAAGGAAAGTGAGGCTCAGATCAAATCTTGCCCATAGTCATGAAGCTATTTCCTGGCAGAACCGACTCAAACCCAGTTCTGCACTTTGAACTCAGGGCTACTTCCAGGACCACATCCCAGAGGAGAGTTTTTAAACACAGGGAGCAGCAGAAGGCTGTGCGTCACCTGTCCCAGACCGCCGAGCTGCTGTCCTCTGCGCACGTGTGTGTTCCCTCTACAACACACACTAAAGCCTCTCATTATTTTAATCATTTTAAATAATGTCTAAATTTGATTTGGTGCTCCCGTGTCACCTTGAATGGAGTGCCTGAAGCACAGCTCACCGTCTTTCCTATCACGGTCATCACTAGAAACATTAGTTGCTGTGTGACTCTGGGATGCTCTTGGGCAGTAAACTGTTTGGAAGAATTCACTCCTAAACTATTGGGATCCAGATTGCCATCTCGCCAGCCCCTGGCTTGGGTTTATACCGTTCCTCCCTTTTCTCTCCCTGTTGGTGGTTTCCTGTCTGTCTCTCAGCTTCACACTGTTGCATGTTGCGTTGTGTGTCATCTGATATAGTCTAGAGGGGACACAGTGGGTGAGAGTGCTGTGGAGACCGAGTCCTGGGGATCTAGTGCCATCCTAGGAGTCTCTTGCAGCTTTGATTCCCATTTCACTGTGTGGAGCCTCTTCCCTCAAATTCTGGGTCTCAGCTGCATCCTTCATAGCTGTGGTCACTGAATATGTGACCTCTGAACAAGTTGTGTGTTTTTGCCACCAGAGTGCCATGACCTGCGAACTGAAGAAGCTGCTGTCATTAACTGAGTGGCAGCAGCAGATGGATGGATGTCATGGAACATCAGCCACAGGGAGCACCCCTCCATCCGCCCATTAACGAATCCAGGGACAGTGGGAGGGTAAGGTCTGCAAAAGTCTCCCTGAGGATGCTTGTGGTAGTGGCTTTATGTGGACCCTATTTCACGAATTTTCACAATGCCTCTACAAAGTCAGTGCTACAATTCCCATCTTACAGATGGAGAAACTGAGGCTGAGGCTGAGAAGCGGCTCTCCAGGCTCAGCAGCTAGACATGTGGGGCAGGGTTTGAGCCCAGCATGACTGCAAAGCTGCTCCCTTGACAAGCCCGCTGCCTGCTTCCCCGCTGAGCTCCCTGGGGGCAAGAACGCCAGCTCAAAGCTGGGACTGCGCTTCAGGGAGAGAGGTGAGTGTGGGAGGAGGCCTACGCTGCTCACAGGTTACAGGTGCGTCCTCTCATCAGAGACAGCGAGCAGCAAAGGCACACGCTCTGTAGGGGCAGGGACACGGACACACCAGTATCGGCCTTTTTTCTCTGGCAATAGCTGGAGGTAGTTTATTCATTGGAAAGGGTGGGGGCTTCCTTAAAGGAGCAGCTCCTTCCATGTGTGATGAGTGGGGAGTCTCGCAGCTGGTGGGCCAGTCTGTGAACAGGGCTCAGCACTCCCGTCCGTCCTGCTGCAGGTGAGCACGCAGGTCTTCAGCAACAACACGGAGACCGCTAACCACGCGCAGGGGAAGGCCCAGCTCCCGAATCCCCTGCCCCAGCAGGAGGTCTGGGCGCTGCCCGTCTTGGGTGTGAGCCCTTGAGTGACTATGGAGGGAGGGATGGGGCAGGCCAGCTGCGTCTCATCCCGGGTCTCCACGGGGTGCCTGGCGGTGTAGACCCAAGTCTGGCCCAGCACAGGTGCTGCTGCTGAGCAGCCAGAGGATAAAGGGCACAAGTGGGTGAGCATTTTCTTCAAAGATATTCGCAGAATTCCAGACTCTCGGGAGTTGTACCTGGGAAAGACGAGGCTGTGACACCGTCGATTTGCCCCATTTTTCACGTACAGATCCTGAGCCCCATCACAGTGAGCTGGTGCTGGAAAGTAGATGGGGCCTGGCGTTGGGCTGCCGGGGAGCACTTGCCTTCATTCGTAATCTCACTCTCCCACCCGCAGTCATGGAGCCTGGCGCTGTGGAGGGCAAGGGGATTAGGGTGAGGCAGCTCTCGGGGGAGGGAGGATGTCCCATCATAGAGGGGGATGCACGTGGAGGGAGGGCGTCCCAGCAAGTGGCTCTTGGAAGGGATCCTGGTAATGAGGAGAGGCTGGCAGGCAGAGGTGGGAGGNGCCCAAGGTGGGCATTTTGATAACGTTAATTCTTCCAACCCAAGAATGTGGGATATCTTCCCATATATTTGTGTCCTTTTCAAGTTTTTTCACCAAGATTTTATAGTTTTCATTGTAGAGGTGCAGTGGACAGAATGCCTCCCCAAAGTTACTGGAGTTTAATCCCTACTGTGACTGTAAAGAGTGTGACAAATCCTATTATGGTAATTGAAAGGTGGGGCCTTGAAAAGGTGATTAGATTCTGAGCACCATGTCCTAATGAATGGATTAATGATGGTGGTCATGGGCATCGTTCTGAGGGCTTTAAAAGGAAAGCACACGAGAGTCTCTCTCTCTCTGCTTCTTCCATCTTATAACGTGATACTCTGTGTCACTGTTACCATCCATAAGGCCTTCACCAGGTGTGTTCTCTGAATTTAGGACTCCACAGCCTCTGAATCTATAGTGATAAATTTTGTTTTCTTACAAATCACCCAGTTTCAGATATTTATGTTATAAGCAACAGAAATTGACTAGTACAAGAAGTATTTTACCTTCATTAATTTTACTTCTAGGTTTTTTTTTTTTATAGCTATTGTGACTAGGATTACTTCCTTGATTTCTTCTTCAGCTATTTTGTCATTGGCACATAGAAAAGTTACTGATTTTCCTTGCCCTGCCCCTTCTTGGATCAGAGCAACCACTGTCCTTGATCAGGTGTTTTCTGGGTGCCAGGCACTAGACCGATGTTCTGTGAAGAGCTCCACCACAGCCCTAGAAAGCAGGCCCCATATTGTCTGCATTTGGCAACTGGAGAGGTGGCGGCTCAGAGACGTGAAGGAAACAGCCACCTTTGCTAGCCTGCCTTCCAACCCTCATGCACATCTGCCCCTGCACCCCTGGCACCCCCTTCGCAGGAGTGAGACAGGCTGGAGCCCCTCCACCCTCACCCTCCCTTAGATCTCCCTTCTCTGGTAATATTCAATTTTCTGTGAATGCCACCATTCTGTAAAGGTCATCTGCTGTATTCTACAGTAAGAATACAAACTCCTTAAAAGGACGGGCCTGACCCCATCCCTCCCTGTGTCCCTATCATTCTTCTGGCACCTGCAGGGAGCAAATGCTCCTTCAATGGTCCTCAGCTCATTAGGGAAATGTCCCTGCCCTGAACTTCTCCCAGGATCCCCAGCATCCTGCATCCTGCGTCCAGTGTCCAGTGTCCCCTTCTTTCTCCCATCCCTTTCCCACTCACCTGTGTCCTGTCCCTCGAGGCTGCCTTTCTTCTGCTTGTGAATCAATTAATTAGTAGCCCAATCACACCTGTATATTGAGTATCTATGCGAGAAAGGTTGGGGACAGGAATCATGGCAGTCATGCAGCTGTTAGACGCAATGAGGAGCCTCCACATGTGGCCTGACCTCATCCTATGGCAACTTGGGGAAAAATTCTGGAAAAGTTAGGACCGTTTTACAGAGAGGAGACATTCTGCATGCTGACCCTCGGTTTATATTTTCAGTCAACAAGGCTTTTGAGAGCCAAGACAGGCCCTGTTGAGATCAGCTGTGGCTGGGGTGGAGATAAGCAGAATTAAGAGTAACCTAACAAAGATAAAGTAACGGGGTCGGGGGAGAAGAGCCAAGACACCTGGAGGGAAGCATTATGAATATGCGTGTATGTGCATGTGTGGGTGTATATGTGCATGCACAGGTGCTGTGTGCATTGTGCACGTGTGTGTCATCAGCACTGTATGAGCGTCTCATCCCGGGTCTCCACGGGGTGCCTGGCGGTGTAGACCCAAGTCTGGCCCAGCACAGGTGCTGCTGCTGAGCAGCCAGAGGATAAAGGGCACAAGTGGGTGAGCATTTTCTTCAAAGATATTCGCAGAATTCCAGACTCTCGGGAGTTGTACCTGGGAAAGACGAGGCTGTGACACCGTCGATTTGCCCCATTTTTCACGTACAGATCCTGAGCCCCATCACAGTGAGCTGGTGCTGGAAAGTAGATGGGGCCTGGCGTTGGGCTGCCGGGGAGCACTTGCCTTCATTCGTAATCTCACTCTCCCACCCGCAGTCATGGAGCCTGGCGCTGTGGAGGGCAAGGGGATTAGGGTGAGGCAGCTCTCGGGGGAGGGAGGATGTCCCATCATAGAGGGGGATGCACGTGGAGGGAGGGCGTCCCAGCAAGTGGCTCTTGGAAGGGATCCTGGTAATGAGGAGAGGCTGGCAGGCAGAGGTGGGAGGTCCTGCCTAACCTGGAAGCAAAAGTATCCAGGAGAACATGTGTTGAGGAAGTCTTCCAAGAGTCGCACGGGCGGTTGGACCTTGCAGCTGGGAGGAGGTGGCCCGTCCTGCAGGGTCCTTGCCCCATTGAGGCCCCTGCTTGTCACAGCAGTCTGGACCAGGCTGGCTTCATTCTGACCTCTTCCTTCCCTTTGCTGCAGCATTCCGGGCCCTGCACGCTCTCCTGACTCTTGGCCTGCGATCTGGAAGTCATGCTCCTGCTTCCTCTTGTGCTCTCTCTCCCTCTTTGTTCATCCAGAACTCCTGAGCAGCAGGACAGCCTGCGCCCTCCCTCCTCCCTGTGTCCCCCGCCCCAGCCTCTGAACACTGCCCCTGGCATTCCCCCTCCCTCTCAGGATGTTTGCTGGGGCTCCTGGGGGGGCCTTCTTTTCCATCTGCTGTCAGCAGGCAGAGGTGACCACATCTCCTCACTGCAAATTCTGTATGACTGCTCTCATGCTCTGATGCCCGCCTGCACGCCGGATGTGCCCATCCGAGGTCCTACACCCTCCTGAGACCCCAGCTCCCCCTCTCTCTTGCTTGCCCTGCCCCTTCTTGGATCAGAGCAACCACTGTCCTTGATCAGGTGTTTTCTGGGTGCCAGGCACTAGACCGATGTTCTGTGAAGAGCTCCACCACAGCCCTAGAAAGCAGGCCCCATATTGTCTGCATTTGGCAACTGGAGAGGTGGCGGCTCAGAGACGTGAAGGAAACAGCCACCTTTGCTAGCCTGCCTTCCAACCCTCATGCACATCTGCCCCTGCACCCCTGGCACCCCCTTCGCAGGAGTGAGACAGGCTGGAGCCCCTCCACCCTCACCCTCCCTTAGATCTCCCTTCTCTGGTAATATTCAATTTTCTGTGAATGCCACCATTCTGTAAAGGTCATCTGCTGTATTCTACAGTAAGAATACAAACTCCTTAAAAGGACGGGCCTGACCCCATCCCTCCCTGTGTCCCTATCATTCTTCTGGCACCTGCAGGGAGCAAATGCTCCTTCAATGGTCCTCAGCTCATTAGGGAAATGTCCCTGCCCTGAACTTCTCCCAGGATCCCCAGCATCCTGCATCCTGCGTCCAGTGTCCAGTGTCCCCTTCTTTCTCCCATCCCTTTCCCACTCACCTGTGTCCTGTCCCTCGAGGCTGCCTTTCTTCTGCTTGTGAATCAATTAATTAGTAGCCCAATCACACCTGTATATTGAGTATCTATGCGAGAAAGGTTGGGGACAGGAATCATGGCAGTCATGCAGCTGTTAGACGCAATGAGGAGCCTCCACATGTGGCCTGACCTCATCCTATGGCAACTTGGGGAAAAATTCTGGAAAAGTTAGGACCGTTTTACAGAGAGGAGACATTCTGCATGCTGACCCTCGGTTTATATTTACAGTCAACAAGGCTTTTGAGAGCCAAGACAGGCCCTGTTGAGATCAGCTGTGGCTGGGGTGGAGATAAGCAGAATTAAGAGTAACCTAACAAAGAAAAAGTAACGGGGTCGGGGGAGAAGAGCCAAGACACCTGGAGGGAAGCATTATGAATATGCGTGTATGTGCATGTGTGGGTGTATATGTGCATGCACAGGTGCTGTGTGCATTGTGCACGTGTGTGTCATCAGCACTGTATGAGTGTCGATGTGTGTTTTGTGTATGTGCATGTGTGGCTGTGCACGTGCATGCTTGGCTGTGCACATGCATGCGTGGCTGTGCACGTGCATGCGTGGGTGCTGTGTATATTGTGCATGTGTGGCTGCGCACATGCATGCGTGGCTGTGTATGTGCATGCATGGGCACTGTGTATATTGTGCATGTGCATCATCAGCAGTGTATGAGTGTCGATGTGTGTTTTGTGTATGTGCATGCGTGGCTGTGCACGTGCATGCGTGGCTGTGTACATGCATGTGTGGGTGCTGTGTATATTGTGCATGTGCATCATCAGCAGTGTATGAGTGTTGTGTGTGTGATGTGCTATATGTGTGTGCGGTGTGGTATGTGTGTCTGGTGCATGTGCCTGTGTGTATGTACATGCATGTGCATGCATGTGTGTGTTGTGTGTTTTAAGCTGTTTGTGGATGTCTATGTG
This sequence comes from Galeopterus variegatus, assembly GCF_000696425.1. Taxonomy (NCBI): domain Eukaryota; kingdom Metazoa; phylum Chordata; class Mammalia; order Dermoptera; family Cynocephalidae; genus Galeopterus; species Galeopterus variegatus. The sequence continues at coordinate 19,783 of NW_007737559.1, read as the reverse complement.
TGGGTGTGTATATGTGGTGTGTACCTGGTATATGTAATGTATTGTATATGTGTCTGTTTATGTGTGGTCTGCTTGTGCCTGTGTGTGTATTTGTGTATATGCATGCCTGTACATGTGTGTGCATTTGTGTGTTGTGTGTGTGTGTGTGTGTATTTACCTGTGGACTGTGTGGGTGGGGTGTGGTCTGTGAGTGTGATGTGGTCCATCTGTCTGTGCCTGTGTGTATGTGCATGCATGTGAATGTGTGTGTGTGTACCTGTGTGTGTATGTATGTGTTTGTGTGTGGCTGACCTCTAAGAACCGTATGGTTTTGTCACCAATGCACAGATTCCCAGGAAGCAGAGACTTAAAAGCAGGAGCTGTAAGTGCTCCTGAGCCCCCAGGAGGCCAGCGTTTTATGAAACAACCAGCCTTCCCACTCGTTCCTCAGGGCGCAGTGCTGGGGGGAGGCAGGCTGGGTTCCTGAGTCTGAACTCCAGCCAGGGCCGGCAGGTCTGCTGCCAGGCAGTTTCAGGCTCCAGGATGAAGCTGCAAGACGGCTCATCAGGGGACAGCATGACAAGCAGGGTGCCAGGCTGAGGACAGACCCAGGTCCTGGGGTATGGGCCAGAGGTGCCACCCTCTAAGGACGCCAAATAACAGGAGAGCCTCTGCTGCGAGGATGTGGCTCTAGCTCAGACGCAGGCCGGGGACTATGGAGGCAGGAAAGGGCATGTCAATCAAACCCCAGAGAACACTTTAGGGCACAGCATGTGTCTGCAGGCAGGAAGGTATTCCAAAATGCTCAGGAGAGACCCTGGCATGTGGGCTGTGGTGGTTGGGAGCAGCAGGACCAGAAGGAGGAAGGAGAGAAGGGATGCGGGAGGACAGGCCCGCCTGGGGTGGGCGTGAGCTTGATCGACCATTCCATCCACCCATCTGAGGCCCCCAGGTCCTCCAGGTGGAGGCCTCACGTGCTCTCCAATCAGGCTGGCAGAACAAAGGGAGGAAGGCAGAGGTGGGACGCTATTTCGTGTTGGCATGGTGGCTTGCTATTTCAGAGACCTTGTCACCTGTGTGAGCTCACCGGCTTCTCACAGGGGCCCAGTGCACTGCACAGGGGTGATGATTATATTATAGAAGCCAGAGTAGTCTCAGTGAGGTCAGGCAGCCTGTGGAGCTGCCACAGCTGGTCTGGGGAGGAGCCACGGGTCCAGCTCAGGGCTTGTCTACTGCACTAAAGAGGGACTCTGTGAATCCTCTTGTAGAGTAGATAGTGTGGACATGGTCCCCTTTCTAGCCTCTGACATTCACGGGTCCAGCTCAGGGCTTGTCTACTGCACTAAAGAGGGACTCTGTGAATCCTCTTGTAGGGTAGATAGTGTGGACATGGTCCCCTTTCTAGCCTCTGACATTACTTCAGTGCTCTCCATTACTTTTCCTTTAGGTGCATCTTTAAGGGCTTACTTTAGCATGGAATTCCGTGGAATGCTAGATGTGGAGGTGCCGAGAGTTCAGGAGAAGCACAGAGTGCCGGGCGTGAGGCAGTGGGGACAGGCGGGTGGCCTGCCGTCCACATCCCAGGAGCCTGGGCTCCCACTGAGGCCGACGTCCTGCTGATGTGCAGGCCCTGGCTCCCCCCATGCCTGTCCCAGAACATCCCCCCACCTCCTCCCCGTGTCTCTCCCTCGCTCCCCACCCCTACCCTCTGCCCATCTCTCTCTCAGCGCTGGGAAAAATAACCCTCCCAGCCTCCTTTCGGGGCAGTTGTCAGAGCAGTAAGTGGTGGTTTCCTGGATGGAGCCAATGTTTTCGGCCAGACCTGAGCTCTTGCAGGACCTCCTGGGTGTGTATGTACAGGGAGGGGTGTGGAGGCAGAGCCCAGACAGGGGTGGGGCCAGCTTGCAAGAGAAGGCTCTGGCAGCCGGAATGGGAAGCAACTGGAGAAAGCCGGTGTCAGTCCCCCAGGGAACGGCCGGGAGCTAAGCAAGGAGGAGCATCGTGACAGAGGAAGCCCGGCGCGGGGCCCAGGCTCAGAGCCCGCAGACACGCACGGAGGGGAGCCCCTGCCTCCTGCCCTCCCCCAGGACACACCTGACTTGATGGGAGCCCAGAGCTGGGGCAGGTATTTGGCTCGAGGAAAAGCCTCAGTGTCAGAGCCCAGGGAATGGCTCAGGGGTGGTGATGTCCCCTGAAGAGTAGCAGGAGAAGAGTCAAGAGAGTTTATCCTCCATCACACGTGCCTCCCAGAAGTCGCCATCCGGGCGTGGGGCCAGGGCTTGGCTTCCTTTCCTCTTGTTCGTCAGGAAACCTCTCTCGCCTGCCACACATGGCAGGGACGAGTAAGTTAGTGGAAAGCACGCTGACTTCAGGGTCAGGTACATCTGCGCTGGAAACCTAAACCCCTCCTTAACCACTGTTGGATCCTGGGCAGGTTAACATACCTTTATAAGCCTCGGTCTGCTCAGCCGGGAAATAGAGGTAATGCCTATTTTTCAAGATTTTTTAAACGTTAGAATACATGTATAAAGCATGTGCCTTACATGAAAGTACTTAAAAAAATTCGTGGAAAGATTCATATTGTCATTTAATTCTACCTTTCCCCCAAATGTTTTGAAGCCCCTTGTATAGCACTGTCACCAGAAAATAGCCACTGTGATGACTCTGCTGGTATGAGAGGAGCTGTCGGTTGCTTCTTTAATAAACAAGGATTCATCGATGACCTGACACGTGCTGAAAACTGTCTTAGGTTGTGGGGTACAGGAAAAAATGAGCCGAAAACAAGCACAAAAAGAAAACGAGGAAGCTCACATCCCAGCAGGCAGACCCAGAGTGAGCGAGCCAGCCAGAGGACGTGGCGAGGGGCCCTGACGAGGGCCTGGAAGGGAAACGGGTGAGGGCAGGGGTGCAGTGGGGTGTTGGAACGGGGCTTCTAGAAGCCCTCCTGGGAGCTGAAGCTTGGCCAGGGAATGCAGCGAGGGTGGGAGCCACATCTGGATCAGGGGCAGAGGCACAGTCTGTGTGAAGTGTGCTTGATGGGCTGAGAGTGGAGCCTCGAGGTGGGGAGGTGGGTCCTGGAGGGGCACCGGGCTGGAGAAGGGGTGTGCATGTGCCCTGGCAGTGCTTTACAAGGAAGTGGGGACACTGAGTGAGTGACTGATGTGAGCGGAGTTCCATTTTAGAACCGCCGTGTGTGGATTAGTTGGTAAAGGGCAAGCGTGGGTGTGTTTAGGACGCTGAGGTTATAATCCAGGCAGCGTGGGAGGTGTTGGGGGTTCAAGTGGTTGACATGAGCAGGGGCCATGCCTGGATTTTGGGACCCCATTGGTAGATAGGATGCTGGCTGTGAGGGAAAGGGGGCCCCAGAAGGAGGAGGTTTCTGCCAAAGGTGTAATGACAGTGCCACTTACTGGGAGGGGAAGACTGGATGAAGGCTGAGTGAGGGGTGGGATACAGGGATCTGCATTAGGAGCATTAAATCTGAGACGTCTGTTGTCCCGAGCGTGGAGCTGTCCCATCAGGAGCTGGATGCACAAGCCTGGATCAGAAGTTGTGTCGAGCTGGGAGGTGTAAGCTGGGAAGTCCATGGTGTCCAGGAAGGACTGAGATTTAGGGTCCTAGGGAGGATCACCCAGGGAGTGAGCAGAAATCGAGAGGAGACTGAGCCTTGGGGTCAGAAGAGGAGGCAATGTGGGGGAAGGAGACTGAGAGGCCTTGCCAGGGAGTAGAAGGAGGCCGGGAAAGTGCAGCCACATGGAGGAGACATTTCGAGGGGACAGTGCTCAAATGTGGTCACTCTCGTGTCCCAGGAAAGCTGGAGACTGAGATCACCTCTGGATTTGTCTAGAGGGAACTTTTTGGTAACCCTGATTGCAGCGATCACAGAGGCTGGTGATGGGAGTGTGCAGAGGTGAGGATGGAGGGTGGGGGTGGAGAAGGAACAGGAGACGTCAGAGTCTCACGAGGAAATAAGAGGCTAGTTAGAGAAGGCCATGGGACCTGCAGACTCTTCCCGTTTTTAGTACAATGGCGACTGCCACAGCCTGAGTGCGGCCTGGTGAGAAGGGTACAGTGCAGGGCACAGCTGAGGTGCGGGGAAGAGAGCAGAGAGGTGGGAGCAGCTTCTCTGAGCAGAGGAGGACAGGTGTCGCATGCTCACAGAAGAGGGCAGCCCGCGAGGCCACAGCTGCGTGACAGGCGGTTGGCTGGTGGGAGCATGTGGGAGTCGTACTTTGATTGCTCGCATGTTCTCAATGAAATACGAAGTTAGGCCACTAGTTGAGCACAAAGCAAGGCAGGTGGGGCTGGAGCAGTGAGGAGACAGAGGGACGCGGCCTCCTGCAGAGGAGGGTGAACCAATCTGCATGGCGTAGCTGAGTTGCCAGGCAATGTGGAGGTTTCACGTGAGCTGCATGGTCCTAACTCTAAACTGGGAATGGTCGGCACAGCTGTGTCCATGTGAGTGTCTGTGAGCACGTGAGTATAAAGTGCCTTTGTTTATTCATGGGTAGGCAAGACCGTCTTTCACCCAGCTTGGATTTTTCCAGGTGGTATCTTGGAAGAAATATGGGACAAGAAACCTCAGAGCAGTGCCAGGAGTGCTCACATTGATGTGCCATGGCATCTGATCCACTTCACGATGGCAGTGGGGCTGTGATGGGTTATGGACAGTGAGAAACTGAGAGGGTGAATGGATTGCAGGTTCCAGTGGGGCCAAATGTAAATTGTACTGGAACTTCTAGAATGAGAGATCCGGAAACATGGAGGCTCACAGGGTAGGTTTCTAAAATCATGACGTTGAAGACGACATAATTATTGACAGTGGCAAGGTCTAGGGTTTGGCCATGGACTGAGTGGCCCGTTAAGGTGGAAAAGACCACTGGAGGAGATGGCCTGTGGGACACTGGATGACAGAGTCACCCCCAGTGACAGTAGTGGTGACAGGGACAGGTGTTATTTGCCAGGTGCTAAAAATGTGGAATGCCCCTGAGGCTGGTGAATGACAGCAAAATGTAGGGATGGCAGGTGGGATCATCTGATGGGCTGCACTCCCAAGGAGGTGGGGGTTATGAGGGAGAAGGGAAGAAAAGTGGCTGAGATCATCAGTCAGGGGAGATGCCACCACCACCTCCAGCCGAGGGTGCGCTGGCATGGGAGAGGAGCCTGGACTGCAAGAGGAAACGGAGATCTCAAGGGGATCCCTGCTTCAGATAGAGAGAGGAGGTGGGCGCCACTGAGGCAGTGGAGCAGGGACATGGGGACGCTGGGCGTGCACAGTCGGCCCCCTTGAGAGAGCCAAGTAGAGGGCCTTGTTGGACAGGGAGAGTGTGCTGAGTTGGAACGGAGGATGTGTGCGAATGAGGTTGAGTTTGGGTGATGATAATGACCAGAAAGTCTTGGACTCTGAACCGTGACTGAGGGTGACGAGAAGGAATAGCAGTGATGGCACCACTCTTGGTCTTGTAAGGAATCTGGGTCATCAGTTCTAGTTCCAGCATCTGCTATGGTCTGAAAGGTAGGGTCCCCCCCGATTCATAGTTGAAACGCGTGCCCAGTGTAGTGGTGTTGGGAGGTGGGGACTTGGAAAGTGGCTCGTTCATGAGGGTGGGGCCCTCAGGAATGGGATTAGTGGCTTCCAAAGAGTGGGGAGGCAGCTTGTTCCCCTGCCACCATGTGAGGACACAGCAAGCAGGTGCCACCTGAGCACCAGAGAGCCCTCGTCAGACACTGAATCTTCCAGTGCTTTGACCTTGGACCTCCCTTTGTAAACCATCTAGTCTAGGGCATTTTGTTACAGCAGCCCAGATGGACTAAGACAGCATCCTTCTTGGAACTGGTATTTAAACTGTGAGTGACAGCAAGACAGGGCATAAGAGGGGACTTACCACGAGCACGTGAAGCCTTGGTGTGCACTTACATACAAGTGAAGATGGACCTGCTGCTGTGGGAGGGAGAGGGTGTGAAGACTGAACGGGGTTCCTCAGATACTCTTTACAGACAGAGGTAAGAGATGCTGTGGCCCGATGGGGCAGTCTTTCCAAGGTCACAGGGGATTCTGGAGGACCTCAGTGCACTAGGAACAGTTGTTATGTCCTGGGTTTGGGTGTCACTCATTCAGGGAGGACTTCCAGGTCACCCTTGTTGGCTCTGGATCCTACTGATAAAGGCAGGCCCTGTCCCAGAACACCCTTTAACCAGCCAGGATTCTCTTGTCCAGGGATGACAGACTCAGCCTTTTGGGATTCTTGGGAGGGTGAAGAGAGGGTATGTTATCCTGGGACATAGTTGGCCGCATTTGAAGGTGTAGTTGGAAGAGCCTAGGTTAGGGAGCTGGGAGGAGCTGGATTCTGACCTCTGATCTCTGACCACAGTGTGATTTTCGCATCTAATCATCTCTGTAAGTTTGCTTCTTTTCTCTTAAGTGTGGACCACAATGCAGGACATGCACGCAGGACACACATGTGAAGGTTAAGTACGATGGCCAGTATTTACTGCCCCCATCCTACAGATGAGAAGACAGAGACTCAGGGGATTAGGGGCCACAATTTTGGGATGTGGGGATGGCCTCAACCAGCTTTAAAAATCCTGGGGCTTTTCCCACTCCATCACAGTCTTTGATCAGTACTGGGTCAACATCTCTTTGATAATGTGATTTGGAACGACAGGCTCTTTCCCATATGTTCATGAGCATATGGTTGCAAAATCATTTGCAGGGATATGATGGTTAAGAATCTCTTTAGGATCATATTCTGTCTCGTGACCATCATGGTGTGTTCATCCATTGAAATGTTTTGAGGACCTACTATGTGCTCCACATGTGCTGCATGCTTTTCCATACACTGTCTCCTTTGATGCCATGGTGGGTGCAGAGGCAGTGCCCGAGCACCCAGAAACCTCATCCACACATGCTTTGAGTCAAAGAAGGCTGAAAGCAGAGATGGCCATAGACACTGGGGCCCACAGGCAGGTTCTCACCTCCAGATGGTCTTTGGTGGTGGGTCATGGGGCCCAACCTCAGTTTCTGAGAAGCTGGGGCCACAGGCAGGGTCATGAGTTATGGACTAAGGTCTAGGGGACTGGAACTAAGAGATTGGTGGGTCTAAGAAGACAGTAGCTTAGAACTTGGTGAGAAGCTCAGAGGAGACCCCTGCCTGTGAGCAGATGTTTTATTGAGACCCAGAGCAGAAGTTCTTACATTTTCTACACATTAAAATCACCTGGGGATCTTTTAAATATCCTAGTGCCCACATTGTACCAAGACTAATCAACCCCAAATCTCTAGGGATGAGACCTAGGTGTCAGTATTTTTTAAAGTTCCCTAGGTGACTCCATTGTGCAGCTAAACGTGAGAACCGCTGGCCTAAAGGATGGGGCGGTGTGGCAGGGTGCTGCTAACGTTGCGGGAGCGTGGGGTGCGGAGTGAGTGGGTGGAAAGGGACACAGATGAGCAGCCTCGAGCTCCGAGCCTGGCCCTGCCAGCTGCTCTCAGGAGAAATGCCCTGTCTTCCCGAGCTCGCAGGACAAAAGTTGAGTGCCTGGTCCAGGAATTCCTCCTGCCTTCCCGTGATTTCTGCTTCAGCCGAACCCCACTCACCTAACACCCCAGCTGTGCACGTTTTCGTCATTCTGGTACATGTCTCCCTGTTGCTCATGCTGCCTCCACCTGCGGTCCTTTTCTTCTAAGCCGAGTGGACACCCGGGGGCAGACTGGTGCGCCAGGCAACGTGTGTTCCTGGCCAGATTTCAGTATTAGTTTCACGCTGCCTCCACCTGCGGTCCTTTTCTTCTAAGCCGAGTGGACACCCGGGGGCAGACTGGTGCTCCAGGCAACGTGTGTTCCTGGCCAGATTTCAGTATTAGTTTCATGGTCTCACCAAAGAGAGGCAGAGACTGGAGTCATGCACGCCAGCACTGGACTACTGCCTCCTTTCTTTCTTTAGCAGACATTTACTGAGCACCTACTATGCACCAGGCTCTGTCCTAGGTGCTGGGTGTGCAGTGATGGCGAAGTTTATCTAAAGCCAGCACTGGACTACTGCCTCCTTTCTTTCTTTAGCAGACATTTACTGAGCACCTACTATGTACCAGGCTCTGTCCTAGGTGCTGGGTGTGCAGTGATGGCGAAGTTTATCTAGGGTGACATTTATCCATTTTCACTGCAATATCTTACTTCAGCAACATACTCTTTTGCTCAAATTGCTGCAATAGCTTTCAGATAGATTTTTCTGCCTCTATTCTTACTCTCACTTAAGCCATTACACATCCTGAAGCCAGAGCAGTCCCTCTCTAGCACTACTCACCAGCTTAACAGCACCCATTGCCCTTGGGATTGCGTCCCGAGTCTCTGACGGGACTGGGGGTGGGCGCCCCTCCTGCGCCTCCCCAGCACTTCTCTTTTGACTCCATGCTCTCAGACGCGCTTGTCCTCTGCTGAAGCCACAACCAATTACTCTCAGCTCGTAAGTGAACCGTTTTCCCTCTCACCTCCAGATCATTGCTCATGCTGTTTGCTTTGCCTGGAATGATGTTCTCCCTGACTCTGCATTTTAATTGCCTATTTATAATTCCCTCTCCATGTAAGGAAATGAGCAGATAAATCGTTCCCGTTTGTATTTCCCGTGCCTAGCATAGTGCATGTTCCTGGTAGAAGAATACGAGGTTTTAATCAAGTGAACAAGTGTAGGCATTAGTTAATTACAATACATAAGGTTAGCTGCTGTTCACTTGACAATGTTTGTAACATCTTTCAGTCCCTCTTTGCTCATCTTAAAAACAAGATGGTAATACTTATCACATAGAGTCGTTGTGAGATTTAAGATAAATTACATTTGTGATGTGCGAGTCAGACGGTCACGTGGCAGTAGTTCATCAAACCCTAGCCATCTTTTACCTTTGTGCCGTTTCTCTCTGGGCGCGGGATAAGTCCACAGCTCACGGTCAAAGATCTGAATTCTAGCCATGTTGCTGGCCTCAGGGAAACCCCGGCAATGTCCACGCCTGATTTTGTTTATGGGGGAGCAACAGCACCTGCTGTTCTGTGCTCACAGAGCTAAAGTAGGAGAAGGTCGCAGAGCACTTGGGAACACTGGAAAGTCTACGAATGGAAGGGCTCATCACTTCAACGTTTTGGCTTCTTGGATAATCTTGAAACCCATGTTTTTTTTTTTCCTTTTTGTCTTTTTCCGTGTCCGGCAACGGATCGCAACCCTCAGTGTCGCCCCCGTACCGGACCGGGACCGGCAATGGGATCGCAACCCTCGGTGTTGCTCTCGCGCCTCGCTCAGCCAGTGAGCGGCCGGTCTGTATGTGGGATCCGAACCCTCGGCGGGAGCGCCGCCGCGCTTCCCAAGCGGCACACTGTAGCAGTGCGCCACCGGGCCGGCCCTTGAAACCCGTGTTTTAAGTTGTTGCCCCTTTCAAATTTTAAGATGATTGTTCTTTCTTCCAAATCATTAATAAAAATGGTAAATCCAGCCTGATGCTCTGACAGTGTCCTTGAAGACCTCGTTCCCTCTCAGCACCGCGGCCAGATCATAGTGCATTGCACTGTGCCTACTGCAAATGCAGTTGTGATCGGCTTTGTGGAAACTCTGAGCAGTTCTGTAAAACTGACACTTCACTGAAGTCTACACATGTTCTTGTTATTGTCATGTGTCCCATTGCTTCATGCGGCTTTGACAATGCTTTCTCTGACCCGCACTCCAGAGTGAAAAGACGCTGTCCTTAAATGAACCGTGTGGCTAACTAAAGTTCACCAATTTGAGCAGCAAAACTTAGACACACAGATTACTTTGAATTTTGAGTTGAGATATTTCTCAAATGGATTACACATTTTCTTGTATACAGAATATGAGAAATATCATTTGGCCATTCGTTAATGATGTCAACAATATCAATTATTCCACATGCTCCTGGAAAGTAGTAAGAGGGAGAAGGAAGGTAAAGATGTGGAGAGATGCAAGATTCGGGGCCGAACCCCTTTGCTGAGGGGTCATGGACAGCAGGTGCAGGCTCGTATTCAGTATGATTTCAGAGCCACAAAGACAAATGCTCCAATTCTGGCTCTGCCGCTTAGCGGCTGTGTGACCTTGGATGAGAGTCACCTGTCTCATTTGTGAATTGCGGTCAACATGACAGCCTTTCCCATGCAGGTGCTTTCCCGCCAGGTTGGGGAAACAGCCTACACGATTCAGGACTCTCTCATGAGAGACTTGAAGACCTGCCAGAACTTTAATTAAAGTGACTTTAATAGGAGTTGCCCATGGACTCAAATAGTGTCTTATGTCTCAGGAATGCTGCAGGCACACGGTAGAGCTGAAGCCAGGAAATCCTTTGCTTTTTTCTTTTGTCCCTTAACATTTCAAAATTATAATTTCTCATGTGTCCAGTGACCAGAAGCAGGAGATTCTATCACTTAGGGGATTGTGTCCAACCTGCTTGTTACATTCCCAGTGCAAAAATTGGTCTCAGACTTCACAAAGTTGCATGGAGGAGCTGGTACTGGATGCTTCAGAGATTCTGCAGGGCAGTGGAGCTTTTCAGAGCAGGGCATGGGGGTGAGGAGATGACACCCAGCTTTGAACAGGGCCACCATGATGAGTCTAATGATCAGGCATACACCAAACACTTCCATGCTAAAACACAGAAGGAGAGGAACTCTGAAGCCTGAGAAAATTCCAGGTAAGAGAGACGTCTCCCAGAGCAGCGAGGAGCTGCCGACTCTCCCTCCCCAGGGGTGTGCTCCTGCCAATCCCTGTGGTCGCACTACGCATGCCCCAGGAGGTCCTGCTGCTCCCTGGAAATCCCATTTTCTTGGTTCTCTTATCACAGAGGTGACAGGATGACATTTAAAAAATCCTTTACAGATTTTGAGGGGAAACGAGAAGGGGAAGATTACAGGTTAAAAATAGTCAAGTTTCCAAAGCGCTGGGGCTTGCATCCTAAGCTGACTGCGCTTTCAACAGCACTGTGGCCACGGGGCTGGCCCTCGTCCCTTTGCTCTGCTTCGCTGGCTCTCTGTGCACGCTGCTTCCCGGCCCCACTCCCCACCTGGAAGGGCCTTCCTGGTTGCAGGGTTGTGGGCTCTCCCTTCCTGCAGGATGAAGTCTGCAGATGCCCAGGTTACCCGCCTCCTGTTGGCCCAGCCTGTGAGGCACAGGCGGGAGGTGGGGAGGAGGAGGGAGAGCCAGGGCGAACCTCCGTCTTCCTGCCCTGGATGGTGTCTCCGGCTGCTGTGGCTCCCTGTGCCTCTCCTGGCAGCCGGATGCACTCAGGCACTCAGGTCTTACAGGGTGGCCCCCACCTCCTGCTCCCTCCACTGCCCAGATGTGGTTCCTGTCCCTCCTCCTGCAGGGTGGCTCCTTCCTGCTTTCAGCTCTGGATTCTCAGCTTCTCCACACTCAGGTAACTGGTTCCCTGCAGATGCCCTGGGTGCTAAGCACTCAGCCTGGTGTCTGATCCTGGTGGGTCCTCATAACGACATGCTGCGTCACCCCAGGGCTTCCAAATTGTTATCTTACCCTCCGCACTGCAGGGGCTGGCCTCACCGTCGACACAACCAAATGCTCTTCCCTTCCCCGTCAAATGAGGGTTTCCAGGATTCTGCTCCTTGGTTACGGTTTCTGGCCCGAGAGAAGCACCTAGTTCACAAACGATTCCACCAGCAGCATCAAAACGCATTTTCTAAGTTTTCCAATTTTAGGTCCATCATCAGAATAATAAGAAATGATTCATCAGGAGAATATGTGTCTTCACGGGGGGTGGAATGTGGCAGTCTTCTCACGAAAGGCTTCAGGATGACAGGACACCCCTCCCCCTGGACAAGCAGCCAGTCACTTCAGGGCACGCTCCCCAAGTACGTGCCAACCACAGAGAGTGGCCAAGTTCAAAAGCGAAGACGAAGCTTCCTGCTCCTCCAGCATTTACAGTCCAGTGAGGGAGACTGATAGTGAGCAGTACACACAACACCTAGTTTATGGCATTAGACGCTACGTTTTTGGGAAATAAAAATAGGGGGTGGAACAGACTGCAGGGTTTGGAAGTGCCATGGGCAACGCAGGATTCAGTACTACATCGGCCAGCATAAGCACCACTGTGAAGATGTCACCAGAGCAAAGTGCACTTAGAAATGTGGGTTACGTTTTTGGGAAATAAAAATAGGGGGTGGAACAGACTGCAGGGTTTGGAAGTGCCATGGGGCACGCGGGATTCAGTACTACATCGGCCAGCATAAGCACCACTGTGAAGATGTCACCAGAGCAAAGTGCACTTAGAAATGTGGGAGACAGCACCCCAGGGAGAGGGCTGGTGGGAAAGCACAGGCTGGGCTGTGCCCTGGTGTGGCCAGAGAGCAGCCAGGAGGCCCCCTGTGGCGAGAGAGAGAGAGAGAGAGAGAGAAAGGAGGGAGGGAAGGAGGATCCAGGTGAAGGATCACGTAGGACCCTGTGATCCACTGTGAAGACTCCATCTTTTATTCAAAGTGATATGGGGCTACTGGGGATTTTGAGTGATGTGTTGGGACGTGGCTTGTCGAAGGCCCTCCATTCCATGGGGGAACCAACCGTGGGAGAGGAATGCTGGTGGGTTGATGAAGTGAGCTTTCCAGGAGCTTGTGGTGGCCGTCCAGGTGAGGCATGAAGATTCAGACACAGGCGTGGCCGTGGAGGTGGTGAAAGGTGACCCCATGTGGGGTGGCTTTAGTGGTGGAGCCAACAGAATGTCCTGAGCAATCACAATGTGGCCAAGCTGCTTCCATGCTTCCTGGATAAGTGCAGGATGTCACCATCTGAGGGGCAGAGGCCAAAGGACAGGGAGTGTCAGGGGAGGGAAAGCCAGGGGTCCAGTGTGGAAAGCCTCTTCGGTTGGAAATGCTCAGCCAGGACAAGGGACGTCTGCCAGGGCTCCAGTGCCTGCCTGTCTAGGGGGGCTTGTCCACGGGCACAAAGCCGAGCTCTCCTGGGTTGGCAGACCCGGATGGAGAAGCACATCTGGCTCAGAAGCCACCAGCTCCTGGGTGCCACCTCGTCAGGAAGGCGTCCGTGATGAGGGAGGAATCACAGATCCGCAAAAGGAGTGATTAGGCTGAGTTAGAAACCGTGATTGCTCAGTCTATGGCTGAGGTCTTAACAGAAAGAGGTTGATGATGCTGATGGTAATTCTGTGGTTTACAGAAACGTTAGTTCAATTTTTGCCTCACCTGGGATTCACACCTGAACTCTGTGTGTGCATGTGTTTGGGTAAAGTTAGTATTTAATTCTCATGCTTTGGGGAAGACGGCCCCACTCTGAACACTTATGAAAATCTCATCCTCCTGTTCATCTTTTAAGGCCGAGGTAAAATGTGTTCTCCCAAATTAAGGATTCCCTGTTTTCTTTTACTCCTTCAGGCTCACGTTTCATGGTCACGGTTATCTCACTGATTCTGTGTTGTAGCTATTACTTCCTCGTTAGGTCGTGGACACCTGGAGAGCAGGACTCCTGTCTTATCAATCCGCACGTCCTGCATAATTCCAAACAGTCCCTGAAACATGATCACTATTAGGTCAATAAATAGGTAGATTAATGAATGAATAAGTATGTGAGAGTCGAAATCTGTGGTCACTGTCAGTTTTCAGTCAGAAGGTGGACGACGAGCTGGAGGGACGTCACAGGGAGGCTGTGATGCTGATGTCGGGGGGGGACCTTGAGTTGGGCCCATCTAAAGCTGTGTCTGTGAGGCCGCACCCGTGTCACCTCATGCTGCAGCCCACAGCTTCCCGTTTCCTTCCCTGCTCTGTGCTCGTAAAGGCTGCTCTAACCTCCAGAGCATGTTCCCAGTGCACCTGCCCCAGGCTCCCACGGCCGTCCAGACGGTTTCAACCGGCGCATGACACCTGCAGGAGATTAGGGGATGGAAGGAAGGAAGGGACGCGTCTGTGTTTCCTCCTCGCTTTCTCCCGGGGGGCCCCGAGGAGGCTGCCTCCCAGACCACACCCCTGCCAGGGGACCCCCGAGGCCCCAGCTCGACAGGCCAGGCTGCCGTGGGCTCCCTTGCCTCCGCCCTGACGTGTCAACATTCTCTTCATCAAGGTCTTCTGAGCATCCTGAGCTGGTTCTGTTTCCTTCTGGAAACTGGAGACACTTTCTGTTACGGAAGTTGAAGATTCCATGATCTCTAAGCACCTGATGTTCGGTTAACCTTTCTTCTGTCCTGTACGAGGGTATTCAGAAAGCGGGAGGAAGGATTTGAATGACCTTTCCACTCCGTTTTCCCACTGTCTTTCTGATGTTCTCTCGTACATCATCTGTGCCTGCATCTGTGCCTATATCTGGACGTGGAGCACACGTGCATGTGTGCGTGTGTAGAGTGGAGCTTCTAGAAATTTGCCTTGAGTTGGTAGTGAGTAGAGACCACGGCACAGGGCGGTGGGGCCACAGGGTCAGAGGTCACAGGAGAGGTCAGTCTGGTTTCTCTCCATGTCCCTCTGGCCCCTGGCCCAGTGGATGAGCAGGCCCTCAGGGAGACCTCCCTGCAGGAGATGTAGGTTTGCCCTTTTTCTCTCCAGGTTTCTTCTCCGTCAGTGCTGCATCCCACGGGATTCCCTTTTCCTCCTTTCTCCCAGTTCAGTCTCCACCACATGCCAGGGCAGTGCCGGGCTCTGCGAACACAGAGACAGATGGAGAAATGTCATTTAACATTCACTGGTGATGTCGTAAACATCAACCATTCTGTCCTGTAAGACAGAGATACTCTTGGAAGCGATGGGATGGTGCTAGTCTGTTTTCCCTACACCAAGTGATCTTGACACATGAGGATTTCTGAGTATTCAATGGGGTTTGTCTCCCTTCTCTCATGCAAGCTGTTGGCAGTTTTTGCAAGGTAGGCTCATGACTGAATTATTTTCTTCTCTTTACTTCTCTGAATTCTTAAATAAAAAAATGTATTTTTTGCACATGCCGTTAGTGGAAAATATTTATTTTAAATGAAATAAGTACTAATACAATTACAGGTTAACATATACTTGGAAAAAAGTAAGAAGAATTATTATTTGGGGAGTGGAATAGAGTTCACAGAATGCAGTGCATGTGGTGGTGGTGAGAGAAGAGGTGGGAATGTCAATACTTGGGAAGTGTTGTCCAAGAATTGGGCACCAGGCATGGATGCTTTAGCCATTGCTATGGGTCAAATGTGTCCCCTAAAAGTTCATGTATTGGAAGCTTGGTCTCCATTGTAACAGTGTTAAGAGTGTAGGACATTTGATTATGGTAATTGAAAGGTGGGGCCTTGAAGAGGTGATTAGATTGTGAAGACTGTGCCCTCGTGAATGGTGAATGGGTTGAGCATTCATGGAGTTATGGGCGTGGTTCCGATGGCTCTGTAAGGGGAGCCAGGGAGGAGGTCGGCTCTCTCGTGCTCAGCCTATTCCCACCATGTGACACTCTGCATCGCTATAGTCACCACCACGTAAGCCCTCACCAGAGGTGTTCCCTGGACCTGGACTTCCCAGCCTCCAAAACTGTAAGAAATAAGTTTCATTTCTTTGTAAATCACCTAGTTTCAGGAACTCTGGTATAAGCAACAGAAAGGGACTGATACAGAAGTAGAGAAGGGGATCCTGCCTGGTGTTCTTGGGAAGGTCTCCCAGAAGAGACAAAGCTTGAACTAAGCCTGTGAGGGAGACCAGGGCTTGGCCAGATTCAGACACAGGCGTGGCAGGATGAATGTTGCTCTGGACAAGAGGAGAAGATGGTGAAGTATGCCCTAAACAGGAGTTCAGAAGCAAGCTGACATTTCCAGGTGACATGTGAGCTGGGGAAGAGGGCAGGTAGGGAAGGACCATGCAACGGTGACCGGGACCTCAGGTGATGGGCATTGGAAGATGCTTGCTGCAGAAGACCAGGAATGACATCAGCAGGCGTTTAACTGCTCTTCTAACTGAGCACAGTTGAGGTGCGTGGAGGATTCATGTAAAGGGAGTGAGACTGAGACAGAGAGAGACAGTAAGGTATTAGGACACGTTTGTTCCTGAGAAAGAGCACTACTAATGATTATACCAGAAAAATAGTCATAAACTTGGATTAGCAAAGAAAAGCAAAGACAGGAGCAAACCAAGCGACTGCGGAAGGTGAGAGGAGACACACCGAGGACCAGGAACTGGGCAGAGCAGCAGGGCTGGGAGAATGTGGGCTGGTGTTAATTGATGATTGATTAGATGTGAGCAATGTAGGTGGGGAAGGAGCAAAGGATGACAGTCGGCTTTCTGACTTGGGTAAACAAGCACATGCAAACAGCTACAAAATGCTGGAGGAGAAACATGTGAGATCTCAGGGGTCTGCAGGGTCTGAGCTCAGAGCAGTCGCCAGGGTTGGTGATGGAGGTTCGGGAGTCGCCAGCACAGAGGTGGAGTTAACCTGAGGAGGAGGGATAGGAACACAGAGGACAAGCATCAGGAACCCGCAGAGGTGTACGGAGGAGAAGAGAGGGCTTTGGGAGGGCACTGCCCTGGGTAACTCCTGCTCATCAGGAGATCCCCTGGTCCTGCACCAGGATGTCAAGATCAGGGAAAGAGTCGAATGACAAAGAGCTGTGAGAAATCACTGAGACCCCGTTTCTGAGTGTCCTGGAGTCCTCCGTTTATAACTCTCCATGCACTTCATAGTGTTTTCATTTCCAGCTCCCCCAGTTTCTTCAGATCTTGAGGGTCATTCCAGGCATTTCAGTCCTCAGACCCCTAAAATTCTCTTTATACTTAACCTGTGCCACATTGACCAGTCTCCCTTTCTGCTCTTCACTTCTCCGCCCTCGTGTGGACTGAACTCGCCTCTCTGCGAGCAGAGACGTTCTTTTTCACTTAGGAGGGAGGGAATGGGGCGAGTGGTCATGGACGTCTCTTAGAAGGCCAGGGAAGGGAGAGGCTGCAAATACTATTTTGCTAATTTTGTCCCGTGACACGCAGGACGTGTAAGGTGGAGGGGAGGATCCACAGTACCCAAACTCTCAGAGCGTTTCGGCAGCCTGCTGGACTTGACACTGCGGGGCAGAGGACGTCTCTTAGAAGGCCAGGGAAGGGAGAGGCTGCAAATACTATTTTGCTAATTTTGTCCCATTATACGCAGGACGTGTAAGGTGGAGGGGAGGATCCACAGTACCCAAACTCTCAGAGCGTTTCGGCAGCCTGCTGGACTTGACACTGCGGGGCAGAGGTGGCCTCCCCACAGTGTCTCAAGGAAGTGGTCGGGGTGAGCTCAGAAGCTCAACTCACGATGGGAAGAGACAGAGCGTCCACTGGGAATAACAAAGACGCCGCTGAAGGTGGTCGCGGCTTGGTTGGGTTGGTTGTTTGGACAGTGAGAAGGACAAATGTGGGCTTTTGGGATGACTGTCCAAATTCATAGAGAGCGATGGTTGTCAAAAACATAATCTTTTGTCTCTCTTTCTTTTCTTTTCTTTTTTCTTTTTTGGTCCCAGGGCTGATTACAGGAGTCACTGAGCTGTCCCCACAGGTCTGGTGTCCTGTCAAAGTAGGAAAATGTTACTGCAATCCCCTCCTCCTTGTCTGTCTGTGACTTGTGTTCCATCGGGGAGTTCAATAGGCAATGTAAAAGCTTTTTATTTTTTTTTTAAAGTATTTGTTAAGGACTCCCTTCTTTCCTCCTCTCTCAGAGAGGCAGGTGGCCATTTGCTGCAGGAGATTTTATTTTGACAGAGTCCTTGTGTGTGGAAGAAAATGCAGTGGGACATTGAAGAGAGCTGGGGGTCCACATCAGAGCAGGATAAATCCTGTCTCGCTTCCTCCTCTTTGACCCCTGTTAGGACTCTATTCATCAACTAAAATGACAGAACTGAATATCTTTCAATAGGGCCTCTCTTCTTGATCCCAAATTCTATTTAAGTATCTCAAGTAGGACCCTGGGGAAACATATGGCCACTTCCAGCAAGAGAGGAAACCCACAGCAAATCCCGCTTTTCTACGCCTTACACCTGATTAGAAATGCTGGCATCTCAAGTGAAGTTCCTGTGGTGGCAGGAGTGCCATGACCCCCAGCACTCGCAGGGGACCTGAGCTTCTCCCCACTCCTACCCAGGGAGGTGCAAGGAAGAAAGGTGGCAGGAGAGAAGGGCTCTGAGCCTCTACTCAGGACAAAGGAGCTGCCAAGACCCTTGACATGAGCATGGCAGGCGCAGGACAGGAGAGACATGGGCCCTGGGCCAGCGGTGCAGCGGCGTCATTTACCTCGTGATGGGTCCAGGGTTCCCCTGGCCAAAGCCTGCAGGAAGCAGACAAAGAAAACTGAGTTGTGGTGCCGAGGGGGCGCCTGTTCCTGACTGGGCAAGCCCAAGAGAGAAAGGGGACTCAAGGGAGAGAAGAGAGAGGAAGTGGAAAGACCAAAGGAGAGGACGTGCCCCCGAGGACGGCGCTGAGTCCAGAGATGCTGCCCGCTTATCTGCGGGACTGCGCCTCCCAGCTCCATTTCTGCTCTGACATCCCCTGATGGTAACACTGAGGCTGTTGGGGGGGATAGGGCTTGCCTGAGACTCCTATCCCATCTCCTGTCCTACCCAACTGGGGCCACTCTGTGCTCAGCTTTCTCCTGTGTCCCTCAGGGCCCGAGGACAGTAGATGCACAGAAGTTAAGACTCTCGAGGAATGTTTAATGAGGGTCTCTTTAGAAGGATGAGGGTGGGTCAGAGGGGAACCTCACATGGTGGTGACAGAGGCTTACTAACCACAGGGTTTTTTGGTTGATCACCACTGCCTGGCCAGGGGACAATGGGAGGGCCCAGTTATCAGAACCAGAGGGTCCTGCAGGGGTAGGGGTCCCGATGAGGGAGAGCATCCACAGAGACCTTGAAGTGATGGTGCGGGGGGTAAACGCCCTCCTGACTTCCTTCTCCCCATGCTCTCAATCCAGGGCTCCCCACGGCCAAACCCAACCAGAAGACAGAGAGCAAGAGTGCTCACGGACCCCGGCAGAGCCAGGTGGAGGGTTGAGCGGCCCTCCTTGGATGAGCAGAAGACCCTGCTCAGACCTGCTCCTGGGCCCGCTCACCACCCTCAGGGCCAGCTGGTTGGCTCTGGTGCCCACCCCACGCTCATGCTCTGCACCTGTAAAGTGGAGATACAGTTGTGGCCACTCTGTAGGGCTCTTGTGAGGGCTAATAAGGCAATTCTTGCACAGTGCCTGACACGTGGCCAACACGCAGTCACTGTGAGCTGCCTTGGTGTCCCCTGCTGGGTGGCAGACCTGGTGCTTCACTCTCCCAGAGGCTGGCCTGAGCTGGAAAGCACAGCGTGGATGGCCTACGAGTGAGGGTCAGGGGTGGGTAAAGGGATGGGGAGATGGGCGCACATTTCCTGCCCTTTAAATGCAGGTGGCTCTTTAGGATCCCAGGAGCACTTTCAACATAATTGCACCTGACGTTGGGCAGGTAAGGAAGGTGCATTGTCCTAATGTCAGACAGAGTGCTGAGGCTCACCAGGGCTGACAGTGTGCCCAAGGACACACAGCTTTCCACGGAGCAGCAGGCATAAGTCCTGGACTCAATTCCAATTCTCGTATGTATGCCGTGTGCGTATTTGTGTATGCGTGCATCTCAGGTAGTGTGCATCTATGCACACACTAATGCATCCCAAGGACACACAGCTTTCCACGGAGCAGCAGGCATAAGTCCTGGACTCAATTCCAATTCTTGTATGTATGCCGTGTGCGTATTTGTGTATGCGTGCATCTCAGGTAGTGTGCATCTATGCACACACTAATGCACGCACGTTATACACATAGAGCCTGCATGCACATGTCTCTGGGTTCAGTCTCCCCATGGGAAT